>NC_041706.1:2647538-2667538 GCF_900097015.1 Plasmodium sp. gorilla clade G2
TAAATATAATATGGAATATAATGGAAAAATGTACGTTGGAAATTATGAGAAAGATGATAATAATATTGTAAAACTTAGTGATTATAATTCAAAAGAGATAGAAAAGAATGATTTTGGTTCTGTTGATTATAATGAGAAAGAAATACATAATTTAAAAGGTGAAGAAAAAACATATAGGAAATCTATTTTGGGTATGATAAAACATATATTTTATAAAAAGAAAAAAGATAATGATGAAGATTCTTTAGATAAAGATATAATGAATAAAAAATATATAAATACATCAGAAAGAAAAGGAGAACAGAAATCAAATGATTTTACATATAATATGAAAAATAATTATATAAACGATAACACGAATAGTAAATCATGGACAAAACACGATATAGATAAAAGGAATGGTTATAAAAAATATAATATGCATATAAATAATAAACAAAAGATAAAAAGAGAAAATGAAATCGATGCATTTGGTGACACATTAGATGATTGTAAATGTGATTTAAATGAAGAAGAAAAGGATATTAATGGAAAAAAAAATGATACAAACAAAAGTTCCACAAATGATATAACAATGGATAGCAATAATAATAATATCAACAATAATAACAATAATAATAATAGTAGGGGTCATACTTATAGCATTATTATTAATAATGAAAATAATACTAATATAGATTATTATGATATAGTTAATGGTACATATAATAAGAGCAAAACGAAACATAATAATTATGATAAAAGTAATAACACGTATCATAATAATTATAATAGTGGTAATATTTTAAAATATAAAAAAAATAATAATGATGAATACAATGTTGATAATTATTATCGTACTTTAGAACGATTAAGACATTATTCTTGTAATGTACAAAGAAATAGGGAATATGAAGGTGAAATAATGCAAAGAAATGCAAGTGACAATATATATAAGAAAAGTTATTTATATGTTGAAAACAATAATGATGATTTTAGGAACCAAAAGAAAAATGAAGTATTCGAAAATGAACAGAAGGGAAAACATATGGATAAAGAAAATAATGATAATGAGAAAGATAATTTATTAGATACTCATGATTCTTTTATTAGTGATTATGAAAATGGTATGGACAATCTTAAACTACCTTCAAGTCATGAATTAAATGATGATGATATAAAGAAAAAAGGAGAAAAGAAAAAAAAGAAAATTAATTTTCAAGATGCTTATGAAGAAAAAGAAGAAGAAAATGATTTGTCAAATAATAAAAAATCAGATAAGATTTATTATTATTATAAAGACGATAAAAGTGGAGATAATAATAATAATAATAATAATAATGAAAATATTGTTGATAATGGAATAAAAGAATCTTCTGGTGGAGAAGATGTAAAGAATGATATGAATAATTTAAATGAAAAAGAAACAAATAATAATATGAAAAAATATGGTTTACCTTTAAATAATAAAGAAAATAAACATTTAGAACAAGAATTGTATAACAAATTTTATGAAAATAAAAATCCAAATAATGCATATCCAAATGTATATAATTTAGATGATGCTACCGAATTAACAGCATTATTAAATGATGATGGGAAACATGAAATAAGGAAATTATTGTGGGCTATTAATAATAATTTTGGAAATGATGTAGAATTTGCTCCAATAATACCTAATTTATGTATAGTGCTGTTAATATATTTTAAAGCATCTGTTGTTTATTGTATTATACATTGTTTAATAAAGAAAGGTATCGATAGTGTGCGAAATAAACAGTTACCTTTTTTTATATATAAAAGAAAGGATTTTGTAAAATATGTCAAGTACATATTAAATGCTTTTATTCAATTTTTGCCTAAATGTTATCATTATTTAAGAAAATTAAATTTTGATTTAGCTGCATGGACAGCAAGATGTATACAAGATGGATTTTCAAGAATGTTACCTTTTGATTTTGTTTTAAGAATATATGGAATATATTTATTTGAAGGTCAAAAAACATTGTGTTTATATTGTTTAGCTTTATTAAAATTTCTAGAAAATGATATATTAAAATGTACTAATATTGAAGAAGTAGAAAATATTTTATATCATATATGTATGCATCCATATTTAGATATAAATGAACTAACACAAATAGCTTATAGATTTAAATTAAAAAGTAAAGAAAAACATTTGAAATTCTCAACAAAATGTCCATCTCCTTATTTAATGAATGTTAAATTGAAAACATTTTATAGACCAAGATTAAATGATAATTCAACTCTAATTAATTCATTTCACTGGGAAAATATATGGGAAAAAATTCCGAGTAATATTAGATCACTTGATCCCTTCTTAACATATGCTACAAAAAAAGATGGATACAATTTACAAATATTATTAGAAAAAACAGAAAGAAATAAAAAAAAACCTATGATACTTATATTGAAAACATTTGATTGTGATTTAATAGGTTTCTTTTGTCCATTTTCTTTAAATAGAGATTATAACTTTGTTAGTACATCAGATAAAAGTTCAGCTTTTGTTTTTACATTTAATTCAAATTTTAACTTTTATAAATGGTCAGGCAAAAATAACACTTCAGTATTAATTAAAGACGGTATCTATATAGGGGGTAATGATATTGCTATCTATATCGATAAAGATATTAAAGTTGGAAAAACAAATCCATCTGACTCTTTCTTATCACCTCCTCTAATAACAGGTGGTAATGATTTTAATATAATGGATATTGAAATATGGAATTTGAAATAGACAACCAAAATAAAAAAAAAAAAAAAAAAAAAAAAAAAAAAAAATTAAAAATTAAAAAAAAAAAAAAATATACTAACCGAAAATATGAAAAAAAAATAATAAAATTATAATTAAAAATGAAAAATTAAAAAATTAAAATATTCAAAAATTGAAAAATTAAAAAAAATATAAAATTAAAACTATATATATATATAATATATTTATATAATATATATTTATATATATATAAAAAAAAACTCATTCCAATTAAAATTAAATGAGGGAATACAATAAAAAAATTTGGTAAAATTAATTAGAATATTTATGTGATAAAATGTTTTAAAATGATGATTTAACAAATAATGAACACGACCAAAATAGAAGAGGGGAAAACATGATGCATTTAGTATTAATCAAGAAAAGTTGTAATTTTTTTTTTATTTTTTTCCAACCATATTAATATATATATATTATATATATTATATATATAGATATAATATTATTTTTTTATTAATGTAATTTTACTCCATTTTATCACCACCAATAATATATTTCTTTTTCGTCTTTTATTTTTTGTAGTAATTTATCTATCAATTAATCTATAAATTTTATTAATATTAGTTTTATATATATAAGAATTTTATATATATTCTTACATATATTTCTGCTAAATTTTTTTTTTATATTTTTCACTAAATATTTCTATTAATTCTCTGGTATTTCCTTATTTATTTTTCCCCTTTTTTGTTTAATGTTTATTATTTTTATTATATCATCATTTTATCATTTTAGCATATATGTTTTTTTATTTTTATTTTATTTTTATTTTTATCATTTCTTTATCTTATCATTTTTATTATATATATATATATATATGTTTATATATAGACATTTTAGCAGTTTTTTATTTTCTTATATATATATATATATATATATATATATATATATATATTATATATATTTACCTAATTTTTTTTTTTTTTTTTTTTTTTTTCATAAATCAAAACTATTTAAAAATACTTAATTAGCTTTAAGAATAAAATTGTTTTATTCATTAACTCTTATTTTTATTTTTTCGAAAAAGGAAAAACCAGAAGGTATTAATTTATTTTATTTTTTTTTTTAAATTGCTTTAAGACATGTATGTAGTGTGTCTATTATGATAAATATGTATGTAAACATATTTTGAATAAAAAATAGAAGAAAAAAAAAATACATTTTAAAATAATGTTTAATAATACCTTTGTTTTTCTATATTTTACATTGTTATATGAGCACTTATATATAAAAAGTTTAAAGATATAAATGAAAAATAAAAAAATCTGGGTAAAATAAATTACTAACGTGTAAAATATGTATATATTATAAATATATACATATATATTATAGGTGCAATATATATATATATAATATAATAATGGAATGTTCTTAAAAAAATAATTATAAGAGAGGTAGATTTTTGCACTATATTTCTTTTAATGAAAAATAACATATATCTAATGTAATTTCTTAGACAATTAAATGGTAATAAAATTAAAAAAGAAATAGATACATTTGTATATAATGTGTTAATATATATATATGTACATATTTTATTTTAATAATTTAGGAGTGTTTATGTACTAGCCAAATTTCTATATTTAGCAATCTTCGAAGGAATGTGTTTTCAAATTTTAATAGAAATGATTTAATTGATCAAAATATTGTTTATCTAAATATATGTAATAATGAGACATTTTATAATAAAGCTCATGAAAATGATAAATTGAATGTTTATGAAAAAGGAATACAAAATTTTTATAAATATGATAAATTACGATATGTTGATGAACATAATAATATATGTTGTAATTTAATTAAGGACATTTTTTTATATGGTGTTAATTTAAATATAGATATTTTTATATTAAAGAATTCAAATATTATATTTTTTCTTCAAAATGTAATAAATATATATAACCCATTAATTAAAAGCTTAAGGGTTATATATACGAAGTGGGATTATATCATAACATGTTCTTCTCTTTTTAAGGACACATTGATAATAGTTTTATATAGCTCAATAAATTATTCATGTAATAAAAAAATAAATAAATATATCATTTTAATATGTAGAATGGTATATTGCAATGACGATTAATTATTATATATATAAATTTTTCTATTTCTGTAAATATATTCAATAGTTTTATATTTTCATGTACATAAGACATTGTTAATATATATATATATATATATATATATATATATTAATCTATATATTATATATTTTGTTTATATAATTATGTCATTTTTGTTCTTTTTAAAAATGTAAAGGCATACAAATATATGATCTAGATAAGGAAATTCTTAAAGAAGAGATTCCTTTGAGTGATTATGATTACTATGAAAAGATTTATATTCAAAAGGAAAATAATTATTTCCTTTTAATAACTAATAAGAATATATTAAAAGTACTTGATTCAGAGAAAAAGATTTTTATTTTTAATATATACTTATATCTTGAATATAATAACATTTTACAGTAATAAATGAAGAAATATATATATATATATATATATATATATATATATATATAACATATTATATGAGAAATATTAAAAAGTGTATCTGCGTGGACATATTTTTCATCTATCTTTGTATATATATATGTTGTATTTTATTTTCTCTTTAGGTATTATGATTTTTTTCTAATACTAAGGAAAAAGAAACTATACCTCTGGAATTTGGAAAGAACATACACAGGTAAAATCAATAAATTATATAATATGTATCACAAAATAATTACTAAAATGTTTATATATATATATTTACATTTAATTGTAGGATTAAAATTAAAGGAAAATATATTGGAGGTTGATAAAAATGTGTATGTGAACTGTTTTTGCATACATGGAAAAAACATATTCATTGTAACGTCAAAGGGGAATTTATACATATGGAAGGTTATAAAAAATATACATACATATCTATATATATATATATATATATATATATAAATGTTAATTTGTTCAATTTTTATTTATAGGATTTAGTTGAAAAAATAGAAATAAAAAGATATGATGTGGAAGAGCCTTTTGATAAGAATATTAATTATATATATTACTATGATAATTATATAACAACCAAGGGAAATGAGTCACTAAAATTGTGTGTATAAATATATATGAATTTGCAATAATTTATGTCTTAATGTTTATTTGTATATTTATTATATATATATATATATATATGTATATATTTTTATTTTTATTTTTATTTTTATTTTTTTTCCCTTTTTTATAGGTGGCTGTGTAAATTTTCACTGGACAACATCTCGGGATGTAGTACCGTATACATTCAATTTGAACAAGAAACAAAAATTTGCTTAAATATTAATAAAATAATTGCTCATGATAATTTTTACCTTATTGTTGATAAAAAGAATTGTACTATTTATACATGCAAGAAAAATAATTATGAAGATATTGGTATATTCTACAATGATCATAACAGTAAGATTAAAAATATATTTTGCTCGGATAAGAATATATTTAGTTTTGGTGCTAATGGGAAATTATATGATTATAAAAAGAAAGATAAACAGATTGAACGAAATTTTTGTTTACATAAATTTAAGTATTCTA
The DNA here is from genome assembly GCF_900097015.1 of Plasmodium sp. gorilla clade G2. Lineage (NCBI taxonomy): Eukaryota > Apicomplexa > Aconoidasida > Haemosporida > Plasmodiidae > Plasmodium > Plasmodium adleri (nom. inval.). Next base: position 2,653,884 of record NC_041706.1, read on the forward strand.
TAACATGTGTAAAATATTTATATAGTGAAGATAGTTTTCTTTATTTTTGTGTTGGTTTTAATAATGGAGTCATAAAAATAATAAAGTTGAAGCATTTATATTTGGATATTATTTATTGTTTAAAAACAAGTAATAATGAAATAATTAATATAGAAAAAAGCCAAAATTCTCAATTTATAAGTATATTAGCTGATGAGGAACCATATGTTTTTTTCTTATATAAATCATCTAAAATATTTATGCCATTAGGATATTTAAAAATTAGTGAAGCCCATTTAAAAGAATGTTTTTATTTCTCTTATTTTGATTCTTTTTATATACTGGGAGATAATAATTATTTTTTTAAAATTGATGTAAATAATTTGGAAGGACATATTAAAGAAGAAGAAATGGCTAAAAAAGTTGGACATTCAGAAGAAGACGCAAATGAAAATATTAACAACAGGATGGACATAAGAAAAGACAATAAAAATATTAATTTAAACGATTATATAAATAATCAAAATGATGATGTAAAAAAGGATGCACATAATAATAATGAGGAACAAAATAATAACGATTATGATTTATCCGTAAAATATGAAATAATTAAAATTACATTTAATGCAGATGAGAGGAATAAAAGGTTAATAAAAACATACAAAAATGAACATAAAAAATTGAATATGTATAATAAAGATTCAAATAAAATTAATAAAAATGATGACGATGAATATGAATATGAAGAAAAGGATAATGTTAAAGAAACAATGAAAATAGAGCAGGATGAAGTGGAAGAATCTTTTGAAGAAATGGAAGGTTTAGAAAATGGGAGTGATAATGAATACAAAGAAAGTGACTCTTCTAGTAATTTATCAGATAATACATACAACGAAATGAATTTTTATAGAGAAAAAATAAACTTAACACAAAATATGCAAGATTTACATTCTGATAATAATAAGGAAAAATTTATACTAAATAATAAAATAAAAAATTTGAAAAGATTCGTTGAAATACTTTTTGATAATAAAACGATTAAAAATAAAAGATATCAAAATAATGATGAATTACCTGAAGATGTGTTAAGTTTATATTTCGAACGTGATAATAAGAAAATAATATATAAAGAAGAACGTGATACAAAAAATAACAACATCAATATGGATAATAATAATAATAATAATAATAGTAATAATAATGATGAAGATAATATTAATTATACAAGATTAAAACATGATACTATAAATATATGTTGTGTAACAAAATCAAAAAAGTATCTCGGATTTTTTATTGCTACACAAGGTGCTAAAAATAATTATCTCTTCTTTTTAAATTTAAATAAAAAAGACATAAAATATAAATATACAAATTGTAAGGATACTCATATTGATATAATCATGCCAAGAATCATATATAAAATTGATAATAAAAATTTTCTACAAAAAAGGACATATATCTATAAAATGATAATTAACGAAAACAAGGATTTATTATTTTGTTTAACTAATAATAATGAAATATATATTTTTTCTATTAAATATTTTTTCTTGTATTATTATATAAAAATACCTGTTTATGAAAAGGTAAGGAATATATTTATAAATAAAAACACCAACAAAAACAACAACAACAACAACAACAATAATAATAATAATAATAATCAATATATATTCATATGTTTAAATAATTATAAATACATAAAATTGAATTTTAATTATTCCTTTTTTTATCTTTTGAATGTTATCAAAAGATATCATATAAATATCAAAACATTCATGCATTCTTTTATGATTCCTAATAAAATGCCCTTGTCGTACCAATCAATACACGACTTTTTTATTGAACAAATATATGATTATATTGTAGAAGAGTTTATAAAGAAGAGAAAAAAGAAAACTAATCTTATTCCTTTTAAATATGAAGATATAAAGAATGACTTAAATTTCATAATATCAATGTTACAGATACTTAAGCAAGAAGAAAAAAAAAACAACCAAAAAAAAGATGAAAAAGAAGTACAAGGAAAAAATGAAAAGAACAAAAATGATATCACAGATATTTGGGATTTTATACAACAAAATAAAAAAGAACAAAAAGAAGAAATAGAAGAACAAACGAAAAAAATTGATTTAATCCTAAATTATGATCAAAAAAATATAAGCACATTTTTTAATATAAATAGTCATAATATGAAAGATGTAGATATTCAATATAGTTTAAGAGATACAAAAGAATCCCAAAGGAATGAAGAAAAATTTAGAAAAGCATTATTATATAAACAAAATATTCATATGAAAATAAATAAACTAAAAAAAAAATATATAAAATTAAATAAGAAGAAAAAGTTTCTAATAGATTTGGATTACTCTTATTATATATATAAAATGCTACAACAAAATATACAAGAAATCAAAAATGTGTTTATGTATCATCAGAAAGAATATGATAGTAGAATAAAATATTTATCCAATAAATTTATTAGATTAAGATATATTAAAAAGCCTATATATTCCTTTAATGATAAAAGTCATTTTTATGTTAAAGCCTTAAAAATGTATTTGAAAAATTATACATTTAAAAATAAGAATAGAAAAATCAGGACAAAGGAGGGGAAAAAAATGAAGGAACCAAAGCAATCATTTGAATTGACAACAGAAATAAAGGATTGCTTACAAAATTTTAATAAACTAAGAGAGAAAAATAAAAATGTAAAAATTATAAATAATGAAGAAAAAATTGAAGAAATTTGTATTAAAAAAAAAATTATAAAAATGTATGAAGAAATGTTGTTAAAATTGGACAAAATGATTGAAGAGCGGAAGGAGGTGGATGAGCCAAAGAAAATCAAACACATCAGGTTATAAAGTGGAATATTAAATATATATATATATATATATATATATATATATTTTTACATTTGTTGGTTTATTTACTTAACCATTTTAATTTTCGTGTTTTATATTATAGTAAAATTATTAGGCATTATGAAGAAAATAAGAAGAAACTATTAGTTCAAATAAATTATATTAAGGAAACATTCAACCAGTATTATATGGCAGTAAAATCGAGAATATCAATAGTAATAAAAAGAAATAATACACCAAAAAATAAATAAATATATATATATATATATATATATATATATATATATATAATACATACATACAATTTTATTTATTATATATATAATAGAAATTAACACATGTTATAGAAGAAATAGAATTTCTAAAAGATACATTAAAAAGAAAAATGATAAAACATGTGAATAATAATCATAATAATGACCAAGGAGATGATACAGATATTAAGATGATTGATGAAGTAAATATAAATCATTGTAATGAAAACGAAAGGATGCAATATCAATCAAACAATATGGATTATGAACATGATAAAATAAAAAAGTATGAAAGATTTTTAGAAAATGTTAATAATTTTTTCTCATATGAAAATAAAAGAAATGATAAACTATATAATATCAATTGGGATCCTATATTTTTTGAAAAAAAATACCAACACTATGAAAAAGAGGATGTAGAACGTACAATCGAATATTTTATTAAAAAATGTGATAAGGAGATTTATAATTTACACATTAAAAAAATACAAGCTATACGACTAATTAAATATATATCACTAAAAATTATATGCATAGATGAAAAAAATAATATTTTGATAGAACTAAGGAAAAAAGAGTTAAAATTAAGAAGACAAAAAAGGGACTATATCAAAGAAATGAAGAATATTGAAAACCAAATAAAAGTGTATGCTGATGAAATGGACACTTTATTACAAGAACTGGATATACAAAATGTAATACATAAAATAATATATATGTATATAATATATAGTTACTTGTATAATTATTTTACTATGATAAAAATATAAAATATTGTATATATATTATATATTTTATGTATTTTTCATCTGTATTAATATAATCAATTGTATCATTTGTAGTTACCTCATATATATATATATATATATATATATTTATTTATTTTTTTTTTTTTTACAACTTAATTGTTTTATTTTCATATATTCCATTTCATACTTTTGCTTTTTCAGCAAAGCAGAGATAAGATTCTTGAAAAGCTAAAAGAACTAATGGGAGATAACACTTTATGCTATGACAATTTAATAAAATGCTTAAAAAAAACTCAAGACGATTTATCAGGAGAAAGTGATGGGAGTGAAGATAAGTGTAACGAATTGGAAGCAACAAATTCAATTGTTGATATATATAATAAAGAAGAAATTGAAAGTATAAAAAAAGAAAACGCTTCTATTTTAAGCAATATAAATAATATAAAAAAAAATATGGAACTTAAAAAAAATGAACAAAGGAAATTAAATATAAAGAAGAAAAATATTGAAAAAGAAATCGAAATAATAAATGACGAAATCAATATAATAGAAGATGATAAAAAAAAAAATATATCAGAAGTAAAATTCTATATTACTTTAAAAATATCAAAATTAAGAAATATTGATTATCTTTATGACAAAAAAAAATATCGTCTCAATTTAACTAGCCAATGTACAGTACTTAGTATTGAACAATATAAAGATATAATGACAAAAATGAATAGAATTACAAGAAAGAAAGAAAAATTACATATGAAATATAAAAAATTAAAAAAAGAAAATAATGAATTAGAACATATTAATAATAAACTACAAAAAACTGTTAATGAAAAAAAAAATCAATTAAAAAATAAACTAAAAAAACATGATTTAAATTTTGATTTTAATGATTTGGAAAAAAAATATCAGGAAAAAAAAAAAAAAGGAATCTTACAAGAAATCAAAAATAAAGACATAGAAAATAATAAAAAGATTAATATTCTCAATAAAGAATTTGATAAAAAAATGACTATATTAAATCAAACCAGAAAAGAAAATACTGATTTATTGGTAAAAATTAATGAATATATACAAATACTAAAAGAACTAAAAAATGAACAAAATTAAATATAAATATATAGACATATATATATATGATAAATTTTATATTTTTTTAAATAAATAAAATATACACAATTATATATTAAGATAATGTAAAATATGTATAATATTATATACTGTCTATTTTTTCTATAAATAAAACAACAATATCTATAATATAAACATGAATATATTATCAATTATGGTATATTAAAATGTTGTTATAAATATTTATATAAATTAATTTAATGTATCAATAATTATATTTTTTAATTTTTTTTTTTTTTTTTTTTTTTGAATATTCAAAAAATTTTAAATTCAAAATTTTTTATATTCTAAAAGATAATTAATATTTTATTTATTTATTTATTTATTTATTTATTTATTTATTTATTTATTTATTTATTATTTTTTTGATTATTTAATTCTATATGTTAAAAATGACATTAAAAAATATTAATGCATAAAATGAGATATTTTAAACACATTTTTATATACAACAAAAAATAAAAAAATATTTAATATGGAAAATATATATATGTATATATATATATATAGTGAAAAAATTTTTATTATAAAAAATAAAAAAAAAAAACATAAAAATAAAAAGACAATATTCATTATACATATAAATATAAAATCAATAAAGAAATTATATAAAACATATATATTTCCTTATGTCCAAAAAAAATAAAAAAAAAAAATAATAGTAAATATATATATAAAATAAATATAAGAGGAATACGTCAATGGAAATAAAATTATAAATATCCATTAAAGGATAAATAATATATCAAATATAATTATATCTACTTGATACTTGTTAAATAGAAAATATATTATAAAGTAGTAATATACATTTATATACAAAATGTAAAAAAATATATTACTTTTTAAATATATTTTATACTATTTGTATTAAAATGTTAAAATTACTATGGATATATTTATCACTGTATGGTACAGGTATTTCTTTGTATTTATATTTTATATATCATTCTATTAATATTAGATGATATATAATTGAATTATAGGACTACTACATTAAAACATTATTTAATGTTAATATAATTATGTTTTAAAATATACACATTATATATATATATATATATATATATATACATTTTGTGTTGAGTTTTAATTTTTTATATGGTATCTTCCTCCTCGGCATCTTCTAACGATTTATTATTATCTTCATTTACACCATCACTATTATTTTTATTATAATTTGTATTATCATTATTTTCATATTCATCATCTTCTTCATTATCATCATTTTTTTCTTCCTCATTTTTTTCTTCATTATCATCAGTAGCTTCTTCTTCATCGTTATCTAAATTTTTTTCTTTTTGTTCTTGATTAGAATTGTTTGAGTTATTGCTATCATCATTTTCATCTTCATTATCATCTGGTATTTCTTCATTTTCTTCTTCATTATGTGAATTTCCATTATTATCATTTCTATTTGTATAATCATCATCTTTTTCATTTGCTTCATTATCTTCATTTTTATCGTTTTCATTATTATTAGGTTGTGCGTTTTTTCCTTTTTCTTCTTTTGTACTTTGTGCATTTTCTTTGGGTTGATTGTTTATTTTGTAGTCATTTTCATCATCATTATCCGATTCAATTTTTGATTTATCAAAACTAAAATTGGATTTATCAAGATATCGTTTTAATTTCAAATCACGTGATTCTCTCCATTTTCTTAATTTCATATTATCTTGACATATAAGAAGATAATGTTTAATTAATCCGATAAGTTTCTTTTTAAAAACAAGGAAAGCATAATTATTTTCATGAATGAATTCTTGTTTACTAATAGATGGCTTAAGCCAATAAGGTACATTAACAATAACAGTAAGTGCATATTTATATAGATTTCCTTCATATAATGATGGATTGGGTGGGTATTTTGCTAAGGCAAGGTTATATGCAGTATCTATAAAAGGTGCATCTAATCTTTTAATTAATCTATTTTTATAATATAATAAAATTCCTGCTTCACATACTCTATTAACTTCAATAGATGGACTATTGTTATCATTTAAAAATCCCATCATAATAAATGATCCATACTCATAATCTGAAGGTGTAAACAAATAATGGAATTCTACCATTTTATGTAATTTTGTTCTTAAGAAATTATATAAAGTATATTTACTTGTATTATTTATATAATATTCATCTTTTATTTTTAAACCATCCATATATATATTAACATAACTTCCTTGTCTAATTTTTTCACTTTCATTATTTTTTGAATCACTACTTTTATCTACCTTCTTTTTCTTTTTACTTAAATTCTTTTCATTCTTTACACGAGTTCTTGTTCTTATTTCATGTACTTCATTTACTTCATTTTCTTCTTGTTTTTTCTTTTTTTGTTTGCTTTCATTATCATTTTCTACATTTTCATCACCACTATTATTGTTATTATTATTATTATTATTTTCATTGTTATCTTTTACTTCTTTATCAGCTTCTTCATTATTTTCATTTGATCCTTCATTGGATTTCTCATCAAGTGCATTATCATTTTCATTATCTATTTGGTTTTCATCTTGATTTTTTACTTCCTTTTCCTCATCATCCTCTTTTTTCTCTTCCTTCGCATGGTCATTTTCTTCATCTTCTTCAACCTCCTCCTCATCAACATCACCTTCTTCTTCATCATCGTCACCTTCTTCATCATCATCATCATCATCTTCTTCATCACCATCTTCATCATCCTCTTCTTCATCATCTTCTATTTCTTCATTATATTTCATGCCATTTTTTCTTGCGCTCTCTTGTGAAATACCATATTCCAGTGCTTCTTCAAATTTAGTTTTTTGCATTTGTTCTTTTGTAACTTTCTTATTGTCATTATTAATAACATCATTGTCCATATTATCTGCTTCACTCTTATCACGATTAGAAGTATTGTTGCTTTCATTTGGTTCATCATCACCATCCTTTCCTTTACTATTCTTTTCTTCATCATTCTGTTGATTCAGATCTACATTTTCTTCATTCTCCTTGTTTGAATTACTATCTTTAATTAAAGATGCATTTTGTTCAGTTGTGTTATTTTCCTCTTGCAAATTCTTTTTTTTCGCATTTAATTTTTTTCCTTTCTTTTTCTTTTTCTTTTTGTTTTTTTTCTCAGAATCATCCTCATTGTCATGTTTTCTCATACATGTTGGTATAAGTAAAGTGTTTTGTAAAAATATATTTGTACTTCTTCTTAAATATAACCAGTATAAATAGGTAGATAAACAATAATCTATACTATCTTTTGGATGATCCCACAAGGGGAATATTTGGCTTGCTTTATATTTATCTTTTGATATTGATGCATGCAAATGAGAGTTATATTCAAAGAGGTTTAATTTTTTAATTGTACTGTTGTAATATTGGTATTGTTCATTTTCCTTAAATATTTGATCTTTGTAATTATTATTATGCTCATTCTCATTATTATTATTATTATTATTATCATCATTATCATCCTTTTCATTTGCATCTTCTTTTTTCATATTTTCTAATTTTGTACATGCATTTTTATCAATATCGTCATTTTTCACATGTTGGCTTTCTTCATTCTCTTCTTTTTCATTAACTGATACATTAGCACAAGATTCATTATGTTGTATTTTTACCTTCTTTACATTTTCTTCATCAAAATTTCCCTTTCTCTTAATATCACCTCTATTACTTAATTTGACATCTTCGACACTGGACACTAGTTTATTACTATTGTCATCATTTAACATATTCTTGTTATTTTTCTTTTTCTTTGTATATTTAATTTCATCCACACTTAAGGGTGAACTACTCAAATATATGTTATTATTTAGAGGAGAAAAAATTATAAAATCCATATCATCCCTAAAATCCCAATATAATAGTCTTGTTCCACTGTAAGTACCTAATATATTAATTTGTTCTGCTAATAAACTAGGACTATTAAATGGAGTATAAGACATTAACAATTTTTGATGATGTCTATGTTCAGATTTATTCGCAATATTTCTATTAATCAATTCTTTATTAGGTAACTTCCACATACATAATGGTGTAGCCAATTCTTTAGCTTCACAGTGATTCATTAATTCTAGGGATAATAAACCTATACCTATAGTATTAAATGTTCTAGACATTATAGCACAACTTGAAGAAATTCTTGCAAAGGACATTTTAAATCCTACTCCATATTTTACGTCAAATATATTATTTACATTTTCGTTATAAAATAATTCTTGATCATAATTTTTCGTATAATAATCATCACTAACATAACCATTATTTTGATCATTATCATATGCATTATTTGTTCCTACTTTATTTTCATCTTCTTCATTTTTATTATGATCCCCATTTAGGTGATCATTTTCTTCATTATCTAAATCATTTTCATTATTATTATTTTTATCATCATTATGTGTTGTATTTTTTTGTTTCTTTTTATGTGGTAATGCATTACTAGTATCATCTAATAATACATTTTTACTAGATGCATTTCTTTTATTACTATATTCATTTTGATAATCATTATAATCATCACCTTTGTTATTAATAAAATCATTATTAGGTAATGCATGTTTTTTTATATTAGTGCCACTATTATATAAAACAACACTACTATTATCTTGATATTTATAATTTCCATACATTCTTAGTACTCTGTTCATGGCATTAAAATCTAATCCTTCACCATCATCCTGAATGGATAACATACCATCATGTTCAGGTGTTAATTCATATTTTATGAAAACATTTTCTGCTGGATTATGAGCATGTACACAATTGTCTACTAAATTAGCAAAAGCTCCAAATAGCCATTTTTGTAAGGTACAAAAACTATAGAGTAAACTAATAGAATGTGTATCCCTAAAATAATAAAGTGGCATTTGTGTAGTGCTTATTCTTTCTCTGCTTGTATCATATTCTTGGACTCTTAATGGATTTTCTCCAGTTAATGATAATAACCAAGCATCACCAAAAACTGAATTTTTTTTAAATCCTCCTTGTATAAATACACATGGAACTGGATTTCTATTTGCTCTTCCTAATACATTTTTTGATTCGAAAAAACAACCTACATGTCTTTGTCTACCATTATATAAATATTCGTCATTACATAATTTTCCTTTTAATAAATACCATTTTCTTTGTGAAAAGAAATAAACAAAAACTTCATCTGTAGAAACAATTTTTTGTTTATTTTCTTTATATAAATAAGTTATTCCACTACATAAAATCATTAACCTTTCAATAGTTTTAGGTTCTGCTCCTTTAAAATCTTGATGTCTTTGTGTAATAAAAACACTACTATAATTTGAACGACATCCAATATCTCCTTCATAAGTTTCTCTATACCATTCTCCAACCATTCTAAATTTTTTGTTATTATTACTTTTGTCCTTTACATTATCTGCATGTTCCTTATCATTTGAGCGCATATTATTATTGTTTGCATTATTATTTTTTTCAGCTAAATTATTATTATTATTATTGTTATTACTATTATTATTATTATTATTATTATTATGGGTATGATTTTTATCATTTTTTGCTGAATCCACACCATTATTATATGTTGTTTCATCATTTGAATTAGCATTGATATGTACATTATTATGTATTTTAAAGATCCACATATCATCTAATAATCTTCTTTCTTTATGTGTTTTAGAAATTTCACAATATTCTCCACCAAATAGACATATGGTATTCGTATCGGACCATACCAAGTTCATTCCAAATCTTCCTATGGGTATATCATCACATAGGTAGTTAATACGAATCCATACATTTGAATCAAATGAAAATATCCACATGTCATTTAAACTGACAATACTATTATTATATAAACATTTTCCACCAAATATTATAACTCCTTCTGTTAAGTTTGGTTTTTCTCCTCTTACATGTTCACATTTGGCTGGATATACTAGTGATGAATGTTGATCTCTGGGTAAAGGTATTTTTCCTTTAACACTTCTACGTGTCCATTTACGTGTTTCCATATCTAAAAGATATATATCATTGTAATAAGTATTTTCATTACTACCACCAAATAAGAATACAGATAAACCATTATTCAAAGAAACTAAATGTGTACTATGTCCCTCTCTTTCTTCAGGACAATTACCACTTAAAGGTAATAATTTGTAATTGTAATAAATTAAACTAAATGTTAATGTATGATTAAAAGGAATTTTTTTATTTTTACCATTGGAACCACCAAACATATATAATTTGTTACCAAATTTTACTATACTATGTCCATATAAATATGCATGTGGTGATTCGTTCATAATTTTTAACCATTTAATTCTACCAAAAACAGATGAAATCAGAATATTCTTAATATTATTCATTTTATATGATTCTATATTTTTCTTAATAACTTTCATTAATTCTTCTTCTTCATCAGAAAAGCTATTTTTATGTTGGAATTGCATATTAAAATTTCTAGTAGCTGCACTAAGAAGATCTTGAGGAATTGTATTTCTACTATTATTACTAAAATTATTCATATTATTATTTAAATTATTATTATTATTATTAAAACCATTCATATTACTATTACTATTATTATTATTGTTATTATTATTATTATTATTATTTGGATGATCATTTCTTAAATTCATCAAATTATTAAAATTGGCTCCTTTTTTTCGATTAAAATTCATTAAGTTATTATTACCCGGAATAGACATTTTTTCATTTTTTGCATATTTCAACAAATTACTTATATCTGCTGCTGCCTTACTATTTAATATTTTATCATTATCAAGGTTTATCCTTTCATTATTATTTAAATTATTATTAGCATAAAAAGCATTGTTAGCTACATTTGATAATATATTAGAATAAAATTGGTTATTTAATAGTGCACTATTTAAATTACGATTATTAAACAGTACATTAGATAAATTACTTACGGTGGAATTCTGTGAATTATTATTCATAAAATCATAGGAGGATTTGCTCAATCCAAATGCTGCTTCTATTCTAGCTAATCCTGATGCATCGGGGACCATATTTCTGTTGGGATCCTTTTCTAATTTTTTAATAATATCATGTAGAATATCATGCCCTACAACGGCACCAATATATGCATATATTTTTCCATGAGGTAATTCATTATTCAAGAAATCGGTAACAATACCTCTAATACATACACGTTGATCGGGAGTTGTGATATTATGATTAGCTAAAACTTCTAACAAATTAAATAATGTTGGTCGATATGTAAAATTATCATTATATGATTGTTGTATTTGTTGATTTGTTAAATTTTGATTTGGAATATGTTGATGTATATTTGTTTGATTTTGCAAATTTTGTAACTGATGTAATTGTGATTTATTGTTGTTATTAAACATATTATTATTTTGATGTTGATTTGGTAAATTAAATAATTCATTCTGTGCATGATTATGTAAATTATATGTATTATTTTTCTGCCTATTGTTAGTTGTATGTCCTACACCTAATTTATTATTCTTCATAAAATCAGAGGTTGATCCTAGGGATATTTGAGCTGCTAAAGCATTTACATTAGATAGAATATTTTTATTCATTAATAAACTACTAGCATTAATATTGTTAAATAGTTTACTATTTTTTTCATCCAAATTCATATTCTTATAAGTCATCACATTTGATTTATTTGGATGACTATTTTTATTAATATTATTGCTATTACTATTTACATGATTTAATCTATTTTGTTTTTGCATTTGTGTTGAAGGTAAATTATTATTACCAATAAAATTATTATTATTATTATTATTATTCATGTTATGGTTTATATTGCAATTATGTTGGTTATTATTTTTATTTCCCTTTTTATTGGATAAATGAGAATTATTAATATGACCATTCATATTATTATTATTATTATTATTATTATTATTATTATTATTATTACTATTATTATTATTATTGTTAGGAATCATTAGGTTATTTTTTTCCTTATTTTCAAAATATTCTATATTATTATATTTATTTTTTATTAAATTAGTAGTTGTTGTATCTTGTAAAGCTGAGGTACCAGACGCACGTTTCATATTATTGTAATTTGGATTTTTAGTGTTTGTTAAATTGCTACCATCATTTATAATATTGATATTGCTACCTTTATTTATAAATTTATCATTCTTATAATTGATAGCATTTATAGGAATATTTAAATTTCCGTTGATATCACCATTCATGAAAGCACCATTAGAATTAATATTGTTTGTGTTAAGAACAGAATTGTTATTGGTACTTTTTTTCAGTTTGTCATTTATTTGTACACCATTATTTACTAAGTTCTTATTAAAAACAAATAACTGTTCTAACCAATCCGAAATTTTGGAATTGAAAATACGAGTTCCTGAATTTATATCTATACCTTTTTTAGTTATACTAACACCAATACATTTATATTCATCATTCACTTTTTGAACATGAAGTGTTACACCTTCTGTATCTTCTGGTACAAATATATCATACACATCTGATTGTTTTTTCTCATTAATAGCTTTACTAGGATCTAAAATGAAATATATCCCTGAGTCATCTTGTAAACATTTAATTAAATCTAAATTGTAATTTGAAAGGCTGAAATTTTTATTTGCCTGTTTCATATTATATCAAATAATAATAATAAAAAAAAAAAAAAAAAAAAAAAAAAAAAGATTATATAAATAATATATAAATAATTAGAACTCCCATATGTATTA
>NC_041706.1:2672538-2737538 GCF_900097015.1 Plasmodium sp. gorilla clade G2
ATTCTAGTTTTTTAATATATATATATATATATTTATTTTTGAATGTATTTATTAATACACTTAATATCAATAAAAAAAAGAAAAAAAAAGCAATGCTCTTTTTATAGACATAATAGTAAGGATAACTTTATACTTTTTTATTATTTTTATAATTAATAGACAAGTTTTATTTATTTATTTATTTTTATTTTATATAGAATTATTAAAAATATGTTAGGAACTTAACCCTATGCCTTATTTCCTATACATTTCTTTCTTTTTTTTTTAAATATATGTATATATATTTATATATAAGTTCTGCTTAAAGGATAAAAGTAATAATAAAATAAATATATATATATATATATATATATAATATACTTTTAATATGTATATAAAGAATTAGTGTAATTAAGTATATATAAATATCTCATATAATATAATTTTTCTTTAAATTGTTCATTCATATATATTAAATTAAAAAAAGAATGAAAAAAAAAACATATAATCATAATAATCTATTATATTAGAATTACTTATTTTCATTCTATAATATATAATTTTTTCAAATTAGGAAAGAAAAAATATAATAAATGAATAATGAACAAATAAATAATAAGTAAAATAATAAATAGAAATAATTATTTTATTATAAAAATATTTCGCCTTATATATTTTTTATTTTTTTTTATAAAGAATAATATTATTTATGTATTAAAATTATTTATTATTATTTTTTATTTTTCATTGTATATATGTCTTTATTACTTTTTATTTTTCTAAAAAGCATGCAAAATAAGGATATACATACAACAAAAATATAATATAATAAAAAAAAAAAGTAATGGTTTTTAATAAATAAATATGGGCAACTTTTTTTTCCTATATTTTGGTAACATAAAAAAAATATATATAATATATTTATTTATTTCATATAGTATTATTTATTTTATATTTTTATTTAATTTTTTTTTTTTAATATTTTTATTTCGATCTTTTACAAATATAAAAATATATATTATAATATATATATATATATATATATATTATATACATATACATATTATTATTTTAATTTTTTTTCTTGTACACACTATTTTATAATTTTATGTGTCTTTAAATAATAACACATAATATATATATTTATATGTACACATATGTTACATTAATACCATGTGCATATATACTAATAAAAAAAATAAAATGTGTATTTTTTTTTGTTTGTGAATGTGGACACAAAACCGTAAAAAGAAAAAAAAAAAATTAAAATATACATATATGTATTTATATAAATGTACATTTTATTAATATAAAAAATAAAAAAAAACATTCATATAAGACTTGTTCCTATTATATAGTGCATTGGTTTTAATAAACGTTTATTTATTTATTTAATTATTCATTTATTTATTCATTTTTTTTTTATAATATATATAATTATAATTATATAACATTTTTTTTATTTTTATGGTGCTTAAAAAAAAAAAAAAAAAAAAAGTAAAATACAAATCATTTATATAATAAAGATCATTATATAAAAATATGAACATCTTGAAATATATGATATGATTAATATATAAAACATTTAAATATAAATATACTTTTTAAAATATATATAATATTCTTTGGAATAATAAATAAATGTCATTTAATTATAAGGATATTATTTACATTCCTTTGTCTTTATTTTATAATAGGAACGTAAAAATGATTATTTAGATTATATTTATATTAATTTATATATATATATATATATATATTTTTTAATATATTATTATATTTTCGTTATTCGATTTTATTGTTACATTATTTCTTTTTTTTCCAAATAATAATAAAAAGTCCAATTTATTCTAATAAGCGTATTATATTTTTTCATAGAGCAACTAAAAATACAAAATAATATCCTTATTATAAAAATAAGATATAACTATTTATAAAAATTTCATCCCATAATTATTATGAAGGATATATCTTCGTTAGATATTTTTATGTGGCATTTCTACTTTTATTTGGATGACATATGAAAAATAAAATAATATTAAAATGATTTAATGAATAGAAGATAAATAAATAAATATATTATATATTAATATATTTTTTCTTAGGTTTTTCTTTTTCTAGCATAAGTTCAAACAATTAAAAAATTAATTTTTTCATACCAGAAAAAAAGAAATAGAAAAACAAAAAAAAATGTATCTATAATATATATTATATTTATATATCATCTTTTCATTAATGATTTTTTTGAGCAAGTTTTTTCTTTTTTTTTTTCCTTATTAATTTTATAGTTATTATATAATATATGTATAGATATATATAGTATATAATTATTAGCTCTTATTCAAAAAAGGTATACTACAATATACTATATAATTTTATGTATAAGTAATAGTATTTTCTCAGTAAAAATAATTAAAGTATAATAAATTCATAAATTATACATATTATAATATATATATATATATATATATATATAACTTTTTTATATTTTACCTCTAAAAAGAAAATAATTATGAACATTCATAATTTAATATATATATTTTATATTTATAGTTATATTATATCTATATTATATTTTTTTCTTATGTACACTTTCCTTCCAATAGCATATTAAAAAAAAAAAAAAAAATTGAATACTATTTTATTGAAGGACCAACAATAGTATGACTTAAATATTCTGATGAATATCTTTTTCTATAGTTTACAATTATAAGAAGAATGTTCCTATTTAAAAAATACATATTTCAATGATATATATATATATTATATATTTTTGCATATTTGTTATTATTTAATGTTTTATGGAAAAGTATTAAAATGAAATAAACAAATATAATATATAATACTGAACAGGGGAATAAAATACATGAAAATATATATATATATATATATATATATATATATATATATGCGATAAGTAAAACAGGACATATATATAATTTCAATTTTTTTTTGTAAAATATGTGAATATAATTTTTATGAATTTTGTATGTTACATAATTATTTGCGTACTATTATTGTAGTGTATGTATTCCTTAAAATATTATATATATATATATATATATTTATTTAAATAAAGTATCTTCTTTTTTTTTTTTTTTTTTTTTTTTTTCATTTTTCTATTAAAATATTAGCTATGAGAAGAAATTTTATACTTATAACAATTTAATCTAATGTTTTTATTATGATTAAAAAGAGGAAATTAAAAATTGACAGTAAGTGCAAAAGAATTCCTACTGAAAAAGATGATGAATTAAAAATTGAAGAAGACAATAGGAAGAATTCCAAAGAAGGAAAAATAGAAGAAAGACACCATAATGATGAAAAGAATTTTATAAATTTAGAATCTTCAAAAAAATTAAAGGTACTTCAACAAATGAGAATGAAAAAGAAGGGTATTAGTACGGATAATTTAAATTATGAAACGAAAGTAATAGAGAAACACGACAATGAAAAGAAATTATTAGATAAACATTTTACAAAAAATATAACTGAAAAAGAAATTGAAGAAGCACATATAGAATCATTTATTAAAGAAAATATGACAGAATTTTATGAAGAATTAAATAACAAGAGAAAACAACAAAAAGACCAAGATCAAGAAACAAAAAAAAAACAAGCAAACAATAATAATGATCTTATTAATGATTTATATAAATTATCTGATCATTTAAAAATTAAAAGTACATTTGAAGATACGTCGGAAAAATTAAACTGTATCACTGGAATTACTGAGGTTCCTATACCTCTAGAAGTTAAAATGAAAAATATTGAAGAAACGGAAAAATATAAAAGACAAATTTTGAAAAATTTACATAATATGAGTAAAAGTAAAAAAGGAACCTAATTCTATTTTTATTTATTTGTTTATTTATTTTTCTAAATCCAAAAAATGAGCATAATAATATGTTCTTATTTAATTGTTTATGTGTAAAAAATGATTTTATATATCATTTTTTATATGTTTTTATATTTTTTTTTTCATATGATTAAAAAAAAAAAATATATATTAGTTTTTCCTTATATATAAACGTTTTTTTTTTTTTTTTTTTTTTTTTTTTTTGTGTGTAAAAAATTTTTCTTTTTTATTTTTTGTATAAACGTTTTTTATTAAATATTATAATTTGAAAAATATAATGTCTACTTCTTTTCCTTTACCTTCTTTTTAACATTAATATATATATATATATATATATATATATATATTTATTTATTTTAATATTTTTTATGAATAAAAAATGTGTGATTTTAATTCTTTAGAATTAAGTTACAAAGAATATGATGGTTCGCACACATTTTACGAAACGAACGGTTCACTGGTAAATTAAAAAGACACAAAATAAAACAATTAAATGAAAATGATAAAAGATTTTATATTGTTTTATTTTTTTTTTTTTTATATTTTTTTCATTTGAACTGCTATAATATAGATTTTATATTTGTATTTTTATTTTTATTTTTATTTTTATGTTCATTTTATATATTTATTAAGAGCTATGAAAGCAATGAAGAATCAGAAAATTCTGATAATAGGAGAAATGTAAGCGATACATTAAATAAAGATAGAAATAACAAAGTAGAGAAATATATAAAGCTAGAAAATACATTAAAAATTTGGGCAGGTACAAATAAAGTTATTAACTTTAAAAAGAAAGATGATCATGAATTGAATAAGACAATATATAATTATAATAATAAAGAAATTCATGTTTCAAATAATATAAGCGTTTTAAATTTAAATAATAATAATTTAGAAAATATAAATTTTTTGGATGATATATTAATACATACATATAAGCATAAAAATTTGGAACTAGATATTTTATATTTAAATATTATAACCTTAGATATATCTTTTAATAAATTAGAAGATATAAATGATAGTATATTAAATCTGCACAACCTAAAAGTGTTATATCTTCATTCTAATAAAATACAGAATATTGTTCAGGTTAAAAAATTACAAGCATTATTGAAATTAAAAAAATTTACAATAGAAAATAATCCAATTATGGATATATACAACAAATTTTATAGGTAAAAAAAAGGATTATGGAAATGTTTTTATATGGTTATATGTATATTTATATTATAATAATATTATATATATATATATATATATATATATATATATATATAAATTTATGTTTATATTTATTCCTTTTTAATATATTTCAACAAAGACATTTTATAATTCATTATCTTCCTCAAATAAAATCTCTGGATTTCCATGATATTTCAAAAATTGAGAAGAACAAATCTGATATTACTTTTAACACCCATAAATATAAATTCAATTTGGAATGATTTAATATGACCACATATTTTTTACCTTTTATTTGTACAATGGGTAATAAATACATATATATATATATATATATATATATATATATATATATATTCATTTATATATTTGTATATTTTATATTATTTATTCATTAGTATATATAAAAAAATCCTTATGAATTTTTTTAATTTCAACCTATGAACACAATAAATGTATAAAATATATAGGAACCACTAAAATGAGCATGTTCATATTTACATATATTAAATAAATAGCTATTTCTATATAAATTTTAATATGTTCTTAAGAGTCTTTAAATGATTTAAAGTTTAATATAATCATCAATATAAGAATAATAAACTGAAATTTTTTTTTTATATATCTGTCTATATATAAAAAAAATGATGATAATATTATCCATGTAATTAATTTTATGAATTAAAAAAAAAAATAAAATAATGAAAATGTATTAATATTATTACATTGTTAATAAGGGATTATAAATAATTATCATATATATGTAATATATATATAATATTTTCTATCTCTTTACAATAATTTTTAAAGTCTATATATATATATATATATATATATATATATATATATATATATTTTTAATGGCCTGAAAAAAATTTTAACCGTAGAAAAAAGGATTTAAAATATAGAAAAATATTAACCATGGAAAAATGCAAATATGTGTTTCATTCTATATATTTAAAATAAATTTTATTATGAAAAGGAAAAAAAAAAAATATATGTATATATATATGTGTGTGTGTAATATTTGTCAACATATATTTATGTGTTTTCACAAAATAGTACATTAAAAAAATGATTTTACAATATTTATGATGATTCATTTATTATAATATTTGCTTTGACTCCATTTTTTTAAATTTCATTTTTAACAGTATATTTATAAGGAAAAAAAAAAATTATATTTTTTCATCATAATATTATTACATAAAAATGATGTGTCCATATTTGATCCTTTTTTTTTTTTTTTCTTCTTTTTTATAATCATAAATGTCACAAAAATATATCTATATATATATATTGTACACTTAATATATAATATGAAGACAAAATAATTATAAAAATAAAAAAAAAAAAAAAAAGAATCCAAAAATATGCAAGCATTAAAAGTAATAAAAATTTATAACATTTTTGAAAACAATATTTTGTTCAAATCTTCATCCCTTTGTTTTTTTTTTTTTTTTTTTTTTTTTTTAATATTTGTACATTTTTATAACTGTCCTATTTCTTTAAGATAGGTACACAATCAAACATTTATAATTTTAAAAATGTGTAAAAAAATGAAATGTTACTTTATTTAATTTTTATATTTCTCATCCTTTAAATAATATTAATGCTTTATATAAAAAAATAATAATATATATATATATATTTTTTTTTTTTTGTAGTAACTCTTTGTGTGTATATTTAAAATTTTAAAAAGTTAATATATTTTTTTGTCATATAATATCTATAATTTTTATAACAAAATAGAAATAAATTTTAATTTTAGTTATGTTATCCTTTAAGCAATATAATATATGTTAAAATTAAATTTCCACATTTTAATAAGAAAAGAAACGAACAAAAACTGGAAATATCAGGAAAAGAACATATACTTTATATGTATATATATATATATATAATATGTACACAAATATATATTATATATATTGATAATAAATGGTATATTAATTCTATATATATTTTTAAGGACTGTTATTTTATTTCATTTTATTTTATTTGAATTTTTTTTTTTTTATCTTGATTTTAAAGAATTTCCATTCATAAGTTTTTTAAGTACACAGTTCCGCTAATATATAAATTGCACGTTTTGTTAGTTTTTTTTTTTTTTTTTTTTTTTTTTTTTTTGATTTTTTAATATTAATTTATGTTTATGATAATTTTTTTAATTTCTATATTATATGTGTTATATTTATAATTTTACTTAAAATTTATTTATTTATTTTATTTTTTATGCACTTAATTGTTTTTTTTTTTTTTTTTTCTTTCTTTTTTATTTTTCTTAAATAATTTGCACTAGTATAATAATCTATATAATATATCCCAATTCTTATGGGTTCAATTTACACATATTGGAAAATTATATAACATATATTAAATATACAAATTATATATGGATAATTACTTCTTTTTTTTATTTAACTTTTTTAATTTTAATTTTTACTGTTTTTTTTTTTTTTTTCTTCTTTTTCTTTGTATAGACAAAATGAATAAGTTGTAAAATATAGTGGAAACTTTTTTTTTAACAGAATTTTAGATTTAGCACACATTTTTTTTTTATATAATATATATATATATATATAATATTTACATGTAAGATATATATAATATATAACTATATATACATATAACAAATATACATTTTATCATATTTTTAATATTATAAAAATTCGCATGACATATATATATATATATATATATATATATATATATATATATATATATATGTATATATTTATATATTGTTTTTTCTTCATTTTATTTGATGTCTTCTTTTTTTTTTTTGTTCTTCATTTTTATTCGTTCTGACTTTATTTTTTTTCTTGATTTTATTTGATTTCCTTGATTTGTTTCTTTTCTTTTTTTTTTTTTTTTTTTTCTTAATACAAAAAAAAAAATTTATACAACATGTGTATAAAGCATAGTATTATTAAAAATATTGTTCAATTAAAATTTTAACTCATTATTTTTTTTTTTATAAAATTCGTATTTTGCTTTATATCTAATTTTACACATTTACATAAATATATATATATTTATTGATTTATTTTTATTATGTCTATATCTTTAAATGTTTATATTATTTTATATTAAAATTTTATACGTTGTATTAATTTTATACTTTTTACTTTAAATTGTAACATGTACATTTAAATGATAAAAAGGAAGATCAGAACAAATTTATTTTTAATGAAACCATAGGGTTTCCACTTTATATTTAAATAAATAAATATATATTTATTTATTTATATATATATATATTTTTATTTTGATATATTTTAGTTCATTTTATATAATTTAAAATTTTTTAATCAAATAAATTCATCAATTTTGTAGTACTACTTATATATGTACTCATATATTTTTGTGTGTATTTGTGTCTTATGTTTTAAATTAACGAAACATATTTATACTTTAAAAAAAAAAAAAAAAAAAACAGAATTTTTTTTTTTTTATTTAATATATATTTATACATATAAGTATTTAATATATAATAATAAATATAAATAAATATAGATAAATATAATTTAATATTATTAGAATCATATAGATTATGTTATATAATAGTTTTTTTTTTTTTTTTTTTTTGTACCAATATAGTATATGTAGTTTTAATTTATAATTTGTCTATATTTAAATTTTGAATTTTTTTTATCTTTTATTATTTTATTTTATTTTATTTTTTTTGGTTATTAATTTAATTTTTCTCATATTATTTTAAATTTGATATTTAATATTTCTATAATAATAATATCAACAAAAAAAAAATATATATATATATATATAATTATATATATATAATATAAAATAAAAATAAAAGTAATAATTTTTTTTTTGCTTAATTTAATTCTGTTTTGTTTTTTTAGTTGTATTGACCTATAATATTTTGTTTTTATTTGATTCCATAACTAAAATAATAAATTTAAAATATATATATATATATTAATTTATTTATCTATCTATCTATCATATCTTTGTATTTATATCTTTAAATAAAGGATTTATTTTAAATTAAATTTGGTTTTCATTTTTATAATTTTCATATATATAATCTTTTTATGTCTATTATGCTTTATTAATTAAGAATCTATAATATTTCTATTAGTAATAATAAAAGTATATTTATTTATATTTTGTTTTTGTAGATATTCATATATTGTTAAAGTGTACACCTTGTGAATACATATATGTATATATATATATATATATATATATATATATTTACCTATAGTTTTGTTCTAAATTATTAAGTTATTAATATAGAAAAAGAAAAAAAAAACTGAGTAATCATATACATCTACAATAATATATCTATATTTTTTTTAGTTGTCTATATATTTTAAGGTTTTTTTTTTAAAGAGTGTATTATGTTATTGAACAATATAAACATCTGTTTATATATTTGCATTTATATATATATATATTTTTGTAGTATTTTATTTGTACTTGAATTAATTTTTATTCTTTAAATTGTATTTTTGATTTTTGTTCTTTTATTTTGTATAATAAAAACTTTTTATTATATAATAGTATATATTGATATAATATACTGTGTATTTTATTTTAACTCATTCTGTTTTGTTTTGTTTTAACTCATTCTTTTTTATTTTATTTTAACTCATTCTTTTTTATTTTATTTTATTTAATTTTGTTGTATTATATAATATTTGTCTTTTTATTTTGAAGAAGATGGTTTATGCCACACTTTTGAGTGAAGAAGATTTAAGTCGTTTTCGAACGAAGCAATGTAAGAGATTGTTGAATGGTGGTTGTAATTTTGGCTTGGATAGATGTCAGTATAGTCACAATGAATTTTGGAATAGGAGATGTCCATTTTATTTAAGTGACTCATCTTTTATACGTTATATTACTGTAATGTGTCCTGATGTAGAAACAAGAGCTGATGGTTCTATTAATAGTTTATGTTTAAGAGGAGGTGAATGTCCTTTTGCTCATTCTACTGAAGAAATATTATATCATCCTCTTTTTTATAAAACAAAAAGATGTGAAGATTATAAAAAGGGGTCATGTAATACTTATTATTGTCCTTTTATTCATGGTTTAGCTGAGACGAGAGTACCTGGTACTTATAAGTTGCCATTTACAAATGGAATTGATATGCCCAATATTCCAAATGTTATTATTGTTGATAAGATAGATATATGTAGTAAAAATAGTAATGGTATTATAAATGATAAATATATGAAAAATATGTCATTTAAAAAGAGAAGTGATATACAATTAGGACATATAAATAATAATGATATACATTGTAATAATAAAACAAATAGTATCAATTACACACTTTATGATTCTATGGATACTATATCTAATAAAAATGATATGAATAAAAAAGCTGTTGATAGATCTAATTTATCTTTTAATAATGCTGTATTTAATAAAGATAGCTTTTTTGATTTTTCTGAAGAAAATATTAAAATGAATATGTTAAATAAGAAAGGTCCTTTTGACCATATAAATAATAATACATACTCAAGAAGTAGTATGAAAGATTCTATTAATTCTATTGGTTCATTTGAAGCAAACAATATGAAGGATAATAACATGTGTAATTCTCAAGGTAATCTATCGAGTGTTGTTGGACATATATCAAATGATAATAAGAATGGTATTAATGGTGTGAGTGCAAATCATAATAATCCAAACAGCAACAATAATAATAATAATAATAATAATAACATTAAAGATAATGATAACATTAAAGATAATGATAACATTAAAGATAATGATAACATTAAAGATAATGATAATGAAAGTAATGATAATAATAAAACTAATAGACAATCGAATGGTAAAAATGTAAATTCTTGTAATTATAATGAATTTCTATCAAGAAAATTAAATGGAACTGTTACTGGATCATATCAAAATGTGTGCAGTAAAAACATTTCACTTAGTACAAACAATTCTACAAGTTATATAGACACAATTAATACTCCTAATAAGAATTATAATAAGAATTTGAACATATTAAAACTTAAACAGAATCATTCAAGTTGTAGTACTGATGCTCATGAAATAAATTTTAATGAGCATGAAGCAACAAGTGACGATGCTATAGAAGATGAAGAAGATGAATATTTTAATTCTGAGAATATTGATTCAACTGTATCAAATAGAAATAATGAATTAGAAAACATTAGTGGTGATAACAAGTTATCAAATGTAACAGCAGAAACAAATTTAAATATTGATAGAAATAATGAAATAAATTTATTAGAAGTTATTAAATGTTTAAAGGGTTTATGTGAAAAAATAATGAAAGGAGACTTAACATTTACATCTGAACAATGGGACAATATTGCTCAAATAACATATGAAATAGTAGCAGTTATAGAATTTAATAGAGTAATGAAATTAAAAAAGACAGCTAATAAGATAAAAAATGATATATATAATAAGAATAAAGATTTCATTTTTAATATGGAAAATAAAGACTATAAAAAGGAAATAAATGAAAATGAAATGGAACAAGAATTTTATACAAATGAAAAGGATAAAATTGAAAAAACACTTTGTACTAATATTGATAATTTAATTGAAGAAAAAAATAGTAATATAAATGGAATACCTTTAGATGTCAAATTAAAAAATTATGATGAAATTTTTGAAAGACCTAAAAATGAAAAAGTAAATGATATAAATAGATTAAAATATTCATTAAATGAAAATATATATATGGAAAAAGACAATAATAATAATATAAATAAGGAAAATTCAATTTTATTCTTAGAAAATGATGAAAAAAATAATATTTTAAATAAATTTAACTTTGACTTCAACAAAAGAGAAGAACATATATTTAACAATTTAAATGAACTTATAAATACTGAGGACAATGAATTAGTACATTTTTATCAGGAACAATTAGCACAAAACTTTTTAGAAGAAAAAAATGAATTAGATATTATGTCAATGAAACAAAAATTTATTCCATCACATATTAATAAAATAAATTTAATCAATGATAATAATGATAACAACAATGCTTTACAAAATATAAAAGATTCTTGTTTTTTAGAATATTATAATATAAATAAAAGTAATAACTTAAACTTTAAAGATAAAAATGATACCAACGAAAAATTATCATCACAGCAACCATTTGTATCTTTTTTCTCTTTCTTATCAGAATAAAACTTTATTATCTATATATTAATTATTAAGCAAAGCATGTCTATATAAAATATATATATATATATATATATATATGTATGTGTTCTTTTAACACACCATCATATTTATTAAAATAAGTATACTTTCTGAATGTATATAATTTATTTATTTATTGGTAATATATTTTGTATTTTTTTATTTTATTTTATTTTATTTTATTTTTTACTTGAGAATATTTCCTTTTTATAAAAAAAGTCATATAAACTTAAATTTAATTTAATTTTAAAAAAATTATATAATTTAAATACACAAAAAAAAAAAAAAAAAAAAAAAAGAATAAAATAAAAATAAATTATAAAATAAGATAAATTAATCTTTATATATAATAAAATATATTATAATATATCACATATAAATAATACATAAAAAAAAAAACTATTATATATATAATATATATAATATGTTAATATAAAAAAATGTTATATTTTTTATGAAAACACGTTCAATTAAAATGTTGGTATGAATTTTTTTCCTTTATTCTTTTTCGGCTTCTTTTCTTTTCTTCTATTTTGAAATATACACAAAAATTTGAATAAATAAAAACAAAAATTGTTAATTATACAAATGTGGATATACAAATATGGATTAATATATATATTTATAAAGAGATAAGATTTTCGTTTTTTTCTTTTTTAACATTAAAAAAAAAAAGAATTTGAATTAAATCATATATGAATAAATAAATATACATATATATATATATATATATATATATATATATATATTATTTATGACGAATCCTCTTTTAACAACCACTTCCTACAAAAAATAAAATATATATATATATATATATACATATAAATATATTTATATAATTATTTATAAAAAAAAGGTTCATAAAGTTTATTTTTAAAGGTATTTTTTAAAACTAACAATAATCTTGGGGTCTTAAAAATGTTCGTATTTTTAGCAATGGGCATATGGGGGAAGATACTTGTAAAGAAAAAGTAAATGTGTCCAACAAGTATTCCAAAAAAATTATCATTCGAATTATAATCTACAATTAATGATAAGAGTGTTAAAGCCCTAAAAGATAAAAGATGTTTATAAGTGAATATATATATGGAGGTGAAATAATTACACAAGTATAGATGATATATATATTAATATATATAATTTTCTATGTACCATGGTAAATAAGAGGCTCTAATTGTAAAGAAAAGAATTGTTAATCTTGTTGTAGAATTGTTTTTACTCCATATGTAGGTAATAACATTTATTATACAGCTACTATAAAAATATACACCTCCAAACATGTATGATACCCCCTGAGTTAAAAAAAAAAAAAAAAAAAAAAAAAAAAAAAAAAAAAGAATTAATATATTATTTTCATATTTATTAAGAGTTAACGTAAACTTGGTAACATTATGGTAAATAATATATATATATACATATATATATATATATATATATATATATATATATATTTTTTGTTTATTATTTTCGATATTACTAGTAGCATACAACAGGATAAAATAATCATCCACAAAAAGTCAGCAGAATTGTTTCTGAATGTTACCTCTTCTAACGAGCTACAATAATATATTCTAAAAATAAATAAAATGCATCATATTATATATATATATATATATATATATAATTGAAATGTTCTAAAAAATAGGCTACAACGCATACATTATAATATTAGGTATTAAATTTTTTTTTGCTTTTCTTATAATAAACATACAAGACGTAAACATCCCAGAAAAAATGTATACCAAAGGACCCAAAATATAAAAAACACGTAATAAGTCGCCAATACTAAAAAAAAAAAAAAAAGGAAAGGAAACAGACAAAAAAAAAAAAATATAATATAAAGCTGTAAATATATATATACATATATATATTTATTCTTACAATATTTTATAAATATGGTTTCATATAAAAACATTATGATATCAAAATCCATGTGATTAAATAATATCATTATGTACATTTATTTTCATATCATTACCTGATGCTCTCTTAATACTAAATTCCAGTTGAGATATAAACTTAATGGAGATATTATATCAAGGGAACATAATACCATTAAAGCAAAAGAAAGGATTAGATATATTCTAGTTATTAATGGTACATTACCTAATACATCACTTAATTGAACCATTTTTTTTTATTGTTTTTTTTTTTTTATACTTTTATATAATCTTTATGTATTTTTATCCTTTAATTTTTTTTTTTTTTTAATGATTGTTCCTTCATACATACATATATATATTTATGGTTATTATAAAATGTCACAAAAAAAAAAAATATATATACATATATATATATATATATATATATATTCAAATTTTCTTTAATTAGTGATCATCATATATTATATATATAATATATATTTTTTCCTTGACATATATAAAAATACATGTAATATAAAATGTGTGAGTTTATATGCACATAATACAAAATGATAATATATATATATATATATATATATATATATATATATATATATATATATTATTATATATGTATATGTAATTTATTTTATTTTTGGAATGAAGGAAATATTTTATTCCGTGAAATTAATATAATATATTAGAAGGAAAAAGGATTCATCCTTTTATATAAGTTACATTTTGTAATCTTTTATTTTAAATAATAAGGTAAGATTGAAAATAAAGAATTTTTGTATATATTAAAAATTTATTTTATTGTATAGCAATAAATGATACATATAATATATATATATATATATATATTATATTATTATTTTATGAAATTTAAATATACATATTATAAAATAATAATATAATAAATGATAAAAAAAAAAAAAAAAAAAAAATTAAATAAAAAAAAAAATATATATTTATTTATAATATATATATATATATTAAATATATTATTGCACTGTAAGTTATATCAATTTTTTATTTATGATTAAAGGCCCAAAAATATTGTTAATTTATATATTATTTTTATTCTATTAAATAGAATATAATGTTATGTATCCTATATTTATTGTATGTTTTATTTTATCTCTTATAAATATATATCAATCTAGTTTTATATATGTGGATCATATGAGTATATCATTGATATCTAATTAGTATTTTCATTAAAATGAAAAAATTTACGTAAATTATTACATTATAAATTAATATTATATATAAATATATATATATTATACATATTATTTATTTTTTTTATTTAAAACATATTTATAATATATTTAATAGTAAATATAAATTGGCTAACATTTTTGTAATACATATTTTTAAAATATTAATTTTTATTCGTCTTATCCTTTTTTATTAATGAAATGTAGGACATTATGAAAAACATCAAATTGTTTTTGTTTCTTTTTTTTTAATTATTATGTGATGGTTTATTTTTTACATATATATATTTATATAATTTGATCGAAAAAAAAAAAAAAAAAAAAAAAGGGGTAATAGAAAAATTTTCATTTTACTTAAAACGATTCAATATAAATTATAGTTTCTTTAAAATGTTTCGTTTTATATCTTAGGTTTGTCTTTTTTTTTTTTTATTATTAACCTTTTTTAGAAATCATATATATTATTTGTATAAGAAAAATATTTATGTCTAAACAAATATTTTTATTCGCTATGGTTCATAATTATATTCATTTTTATAATATTAAAGAATGATTTAGAATAAAATCTGTCTTTTGCTTTTTTTATTTGTTTCTTTTTATTTTTTTCCTCTCTTTTTTTTTTTTTTTTTTTTTTTTCTCTAATTTTTTTCTTTATTTTATTTTCTTTTTATATTTAAAATCCTCAATTATCAACTGTTCCTCCTTCTGTCTTCATATATATATATATATTTTTATTTTTTCCATACAACACCTATGAATCCATCGACCTTTTAAAAATTCCTTACATTGATAATGTTGAATAATAATTTAAAAACGTTAGCTTTAAAAATACCAAAAAATAAAGAAATCCAATGCTATAACTTTTTCATAAGAAAAGTGAGAGGTTTATTATTTTATATAAAAAAAAGAATTATTAATATAACATGTTATTTAAAAAGCTTTACATGTAAAAATCGTTATCCTTTTTATGACGATCCATATGATTATGAGGAAAAAGTCGAAAAAGGAAAGAATGTATATGTGTATGCATTATTATATCCTATAATAAATAGTTTATATAATATTATAAATTTATTGTATGCAATATCATTTAAGTATATTTTATGTCTTTTCTTTAATGATATTAGAAAAAAGAAAAGGAACAAATTGAATGATAATATTGTTAGAATAAAATTAGAAAGGAATAAAACCATTTTGAAAAATTATGATCGTTGTATATTTTTAACAAATGATATCAATAATTGTATATCTCACAAACAGATTATAGAAATCTGTAAGAATTTTATAAACAATGTAATATATCATGTACATAATTTACAATTTGTTAATAATGATAGGGAAAAAATTTATAAGTGTTTAAAAAATTGTAAGAATATAAATAGTATGAAAGAAATGTTCATAAAAAAAATTAAGCATTTATATAATTTTGATTTTGAAAATGCTTTATATTTAAGTGACGAATCATTAATAAAAAAGATGTTACATTTTAAAAATACATATGAAAGTAATCATTTTACGTTTTATAAAAATGAAGAGAAAAAAGGAAAATCTGAAAGAAAATTGGATCTTATAAAAATATATGATGAACTATATCTTCATACATATATTATAAGAAATAATTTAAATATAAAGAGTAGCAAGAATATTATTAATAATATGTATAATAGAAATATTCTTTCTATATTTATTAATATATTCTTTAAAAATTGTACAAATATTATATTTATAATTTTTTTAATAGTATGTATATTTCAACAAATAAGTATAATTAGAACAAGTCATTATCTATATTTTTTGCAAACCTTTTATTTTATATTTATATGTTGCATAATAAGAGATATGTGTATTGTTAATAAGAAGACAGAACATATTAAACAAATAAAAAGGAAAACGTACAAAAGATTAACACCTTTGGGTTTAATAGATGTCTTTTATTGTGATATTAAGGTTGTAAATAAGTTAAACAGATATAATATATATATATATATATATATATATATATATATATATATATATATGTTTGTGTGTTTTTTTATATATTTATATGACCCCTTTTCTACAGGTCGGAGACATTTTGTATTTACCCCAATTTGAGGTAATACCAGTTGATATAATTTTACTAAAAAATTGTACAGATGATGATATATTAATTTCTTCCAAAAATTATGATGGATATAAAGATTTGAAAATAAAAAAATGTGTAAAGATAACAAATATATTAGCAAATATTTATGATATATTTTTAATGAAAATAAAAGTTCTCATTGAAAAACCTCATTGCCATTTTGATCAAATGAAAGGTTTATTGTTCTTATTAAACTGTAGTGAGGTTACTAATACAATTGTAAATGATATAACAAATTTAGAAGATATATATTTTGGGAAATCAAATGTATATAATATCAGCAATAAGAATATTAATAAGGATAATATTTCATTATATCAATTTATTTTTATATATATTATACAATATACATATGTTGAATTATCTTATAATTTTCTTAAATATTTATTTGCTAGATCCATATATTGTTCATATAACATAGTTCAGGAAAATAAAACAAAAAAAATCTTGAGTCCTTCTCAATTTTCTTTAAATAATACGAAAGATATATTATCAAGACAGGTTGACAATAATATTAATATTAATAGTTCTTATTACAAAAGAAATGAAAAAAGTATTCATTTTAATAGCGATAGTTGTAGTTATAGTAGTGATGTATATTTATGTGAGAATAAAATAGATTCATATCCTATTTTTTGTAGATCAAACGATGAAAATATAAATAGTAAAAATGATGTTATTATAAAACATTACAAAAATAATAATAATATAGAAACAAATAAGTCAGATTATATATCAGAAATGTATAATAATAGATTTCCTACTTATTATGATGATATTTTTAATTTAAAAGAAAAACTAAATCATAAATTATTTAGAAAATATAAGGAATCAATAAATATTGATAATATAATATGGGATGAATGTACTCTAATTAAAAGTTCGATTTATGGTTTAGTTATATATACAGGTATAGATAAAAAGTCAAACATTATAAATCAGAATAATAAAAAAAAAATAAAAGAGAAAAAAAAAAATGATATTTTATTTTGTAATGATATGAATTATAAAATGAAAATATTATTACTTATAGTTATATGTATTAATTGTATTCTTTGTATAAATGAAGGAAATCTATTAGACCAAAATATATTTCTTATATATATAAAATATTTCTTTTTATTACTACTTCATTTACCAAATATTAACTGTTGTTATATTTTTATAATACATAAGTTATATTCATTAATATTATGGAATAATAATAAATTAATAAATACAAATAAAAATAAAAGTAGGTATACAAATGAATACATAAAGGATCATCATTTTAATAATAATATAATATATAACTATAATATAATAAAATCATTATATAATACACAATATATTTTATATGACAAAATAGGTACTTTATCTAAAGATAATCATCTTAAAATACACAAGTTTGATTTTATATTTGATGAATTTTTAATAGATACATATAGTACTCTCTTCTTTCAAACCTTTTTCAAGGTTGTAGATTTCAAAATATTCTTTGATTATTATATAAATGACAACAACAATAATAATAATAATAATTATAATAATATTAATAATGAGGAGGAAATCAATAAAATGATATTACATAATATTCATAAATACCATGATAGTTATGATATCATAAAAGACAATTCAAAAGTATATAAAAATATTTTTCATAAAATAAAAAATTATAGTTGTAGTGAAATACATAAAATATTCTTAATATTTTTATGTATTTTATTTTGTAATGATATTATAATAAGAAAAATGAAACGTTTAAAAAGTGAGGAGAAAATAAAAGAAAGAAACATATATAATATTAAAGATAAACATATATATAATATTAAAGAAAACAAAGATAATATTAAGCATAAAATATTATTTTCAACAAAAGAAGAAGAAACATTATTCTTGAATTTTTTAAGGTTTTTAGGAATGCAGTTATATTATCAAAATGATTATATATTTCTCCTTTGTATAAAAAATAATATATCTATAAAAAAGTGTGGACACGTATCACAAGAAAAAGAAAAACGAAGAAATAGAAAAAAAAACATTATATTAAATAAACAGGTTAATAATAAGGTAAAGCACCAAAATATTGATTTACAACAAATTTATGGATTTGAAAAGAATAAAAATTGTGATAAAAAATGGAGTGTTAAAAAAAATATATTCTTTAGTAATTCTTTAAAAAAGGATCATATTTTTAACTACTCATATGCAGAGAGTCAAAGAAATATAAAAATAATAAAAAAAAATAAAGGAATCAAAAGTAAGCATCCTGATAAAACATATGATCATTTCAGAAATAATCATCAAAATGAATATAATTGTACAAGTCAAAGTGATAATTGTTGTAGTGATTATGACGATGATGATGATGATTATACTTCTAATAATTGGAGTGATAGTGATAGTGATACTTCTGGATGTTCAAATATTAAAGGAATAGAAAGGAATCATCATAACTATACTTATTATTGTAACAATAAAAGAGAATTAAAAAAAAATATTTATGAAAATGAATACAAGAAAAAACAAAGAGAATGCCCTTTTAAAATATTAGACATTTTTCAATCAAGACAACCATATAAACTTATATCTATTTTAATGTTATACAACAATCAAATATATTATTTATTGAAAACATATGATGAATATACTATTTATATGTTATGTAATCAAGAAAGTAAGGAAAAGAAAAAAGATCAAATAATAAAATCTGTACAGAATTTATTAAAAAATGGATTTGGTATATTATTATTTGCTTATAAAATTGTTCCAAATAATGAATATGAAATATATAAAAAGAATTGTACCAAGGAAAATAAAAAAAATTATTTTGAAAATGTATTTATTAAGAATGTTATTATATTAGGTATTTTTTCTTTTAAAGAAGAAATTAAAAATAGTGCAAAGAAAATTATAAATCTTTTTAAAGAAGCTGATATAAAAACATGGATTTTATCTAGTGACAAAAAAAGAAATGTTCTATCCATTTGTAAATCTTTAAATTTAATAAATGAACGTAATACAACTTGTTATTTGAATAAAAATAAATTAATACGTATATATATTAAAAAGGATAATACAGTTATTAATACTACTAATAATAATAATGAAAATAATAATAAGAAGGATAATATGTTGTTTAATAGTTACGATAATGAAAAGGTCGTTGAAAATTATATTAATATATCATGCGAACACAAAATAACAAGCATAGTTGCGTGTAAAGAAAAATGTTCTAATGATACTTCTCTTATATTGAATAGTACTGATGTCAAATCAGAGCATATGAATCCCACATTGTTACTATCTAATAATACAAGGAATCTATCAAAGGAGATGGCTTATTGTTTTAAAAATTTAAATACATGTGAGACAAATAAATGCCCTGACCTTTTAAAAAATAATGATATATGCAAAAAGAAAAATATAGATGACAAAATGATACAGATGGAACAAGAAAATATTGAAATATCATTATTAAATAATAATTATAATATTTTTAATAAATATAATCACATTCATAGGAATATATCAAGATATATTACTATGAGAGAGAAAGGTTCCAATGATGCCAAAAAAGAATTAGACATTTCTTATATTCTAAAAAAGGATAAAAAAGCTTGTTATATTTTAAAGTGTATGTTATATTATAATTTCGATGAAAATTATAAAAGTATTTCACAAGTACATAATAATTATAGTAAAGAAAAAATGAATGATGATATTATAAAATTGAATGATATAAAAAATACTGTATATATAATTAGTGGTGATATTGTTGAATATTATTTAAAATATGATGAAATAAATTTTATAAGTGTATTAAAAAATTGCAAGTTGGTTTTATTTTATAAATGTAATTGTATTGTTAAGGGTAAAATTGTTCGTGCTCTAAAAAAATATATCAAGGATAATATATGTTCTGTTGGAAATAATATAAAGGATATTAATATGTTTAAGGAGTCTGATATATCCATATATATAAATAATAATAATAATAATAATTTTAATAGTGACAATGTGTGTAAATTATATGCTGATATTGTATTAAAAAATTTTGGTGAGTTAGGTAATTTCTTTTTTATATATGGAAAGAAAATATATGTAAATTTTATTTTATTAATAAAGTGCATATATTATAGAGGTATGAGTTTATTTTTCTTACAATTTTATTTTTCCTACTTTTTTAAATGTAAAATTTGTATATTTTCAAATACATTTTTATTTATCTATTTTGTATTATTTTTTATGATGACAAGTATTTGTATTATTTGTTCTATAAAATGTAACGATAAATACGATAATATTATACATAATAGTAAGAATGTATTAAATAAAAATTTTTTATTTAAGAAGCTCTTAAAAATAGATAATTTTACTATAATATATTTTTATAAAACATTATTCTTTTGTTTAAATGAGTCTTGTTTAATATTTATTCTAAGTTATTATTATTTTTTAAATATAAATTATGAAATAAATACATTAACAACTTTATTTATTACACATATATTCAAATCTTTATTTCTATTTATTGATACATATAATTATTTTATTATTTTTATTATAATACATTTATTATTTGCTATTTTATATATTTTCATATTATTTATTTTACATAAATTTCATTTTATATACTTTAATATCAATCTAGACATTATACAAAGTAATCTAATTGTAAATACTATAATTAATTTTCCATCATGTATGTATTATTTATATAAAAAAAAAAAATTCAAAAATATGAAGAAAAAATTTATATTAAATACAATAAAATCTTTTGATAGTTTTAAATTAACAAGTCATCAGATTTTTCACATTCATAATTTTAACTTGTCCTTTGATACAATACCTTTTGCTATTAAACCAAAAAAACAAGAATGATAATAATAATAAAAAGAAAAAAATTATTATATATTAGGAAAGAAAATACTTCAGATTTTCTTCATCACATTATATGCAGACATAAAACATATATATATAATATGTAGGAAATATAAGTTAGCAACCACTTTTTACTCCTATATATATATATATTTTGATAATTCAAATTTATGATATATATCCAACCTTTAAACAATGAAGAAAAAATAAAAAGAAAAACTAAATATTAAGATATGAAAATAATTATGATGTTATACATATAATTATATTTTTGAAGCAATATTAGGAAAGCAAATAAAAAAGTATTAATCTATTAATTTCCGTTAGACATTCTATTTATGATAACTTTTTTCATTAGAAGCATATAAGGATTTTTAAAAATTAAAAAGAAACATGAAAATAATATTTAAATACCTATTATTAATTTATTAAAAAAATTTTGAACTTTAAAAATTACTTTTTCTAAATATTATTAAGAAGAAAGATAGAGCATGAATTTTTATATAAACTTCTTGGAGAATTACTTTACCTTAATTTTTTTTGTTATCTTTTTATAACCATTTTAAATGTGTATAATGTTACTTCAATATATATTAATACATATAAGGGTTGTAATGAATAAATAACATAATATTATTAATATATATATATATATATATATATATATATATATCTTTTTATTTTATGTGTTATAATATTTCGTTATTATTTTTATTATTTTTATTATTATTATTATTATATATATATATATATAATATTTTAATTTTTAAATATATATATTAATATAATAATATAGAAATACACATAATTATAGAATAAGCATTTAATAATAGATAAATATATATATCCAAAAAAAAAACTAAAATAAGTAAATTTTCCATATATCATATATATATATATTAAATATTGTATTTAATTATTAATAATAAATAAATATATATTTAACATATATTATATATATAATAATATATTATATTATTATTTATTATATGGTTGAAAAAAATTTTATTATTTATGTAAATGTATATTTTTTTATTTTTTTTTAACCCCATAATTTTACTTATTTATTTTATCATTATAGTATTATATATTAAAATTACAATTATAAAATTAGATTATAATATTATAATATACATATATATATAATAAATAGTTCTAATATACTTATTTTTATGGTTAGTATTGTTTTTTTTTTTTTTTTTCTTTTTTCCATATGTATAGTATACTTATTGACATTAACATCCATTTTTAACTATACATAAGTGAGCATAATATAAGCATATATTATCTTTTTTTTTTTTTTTTTTATTCTCTATTGATATAATAATTATATATTATAATATATATATTATCATAATATAA
Organism: Plasmodium sp. gorilla clade G2; assembly: GCF_900097015.1. NCBI lineage: Eukaryota > Apicomplexa > Aconoidasida > Haemosporida > Plasmodiidae > Plasmodium > Plasmodium adleri (nom. inval.). The sequence continues at coordinate 2,696,173 of NC_041706.1, forward strand.
GCATAGTTTTAATTTTTTTAATAATAAAATAATATAGTTAAAATATATAGAAATTATAATTGTATTTTCAGCAAATAAAATTATTACCTACTTGGGTTTTAGAAATTTCAATAAAAAAAATATATATGTAAATATATATTATATTATATATTATATATATATATATATATATATAGAACAATATTTGTATATAAAAAAAAAAAAACGTTTAAATATATTAATACATATATAATATTATATATATATATATATATATTTAAAATATTTATTTAAAAACATAGGCGGAAGTGTCCTTATGTTATTATATATATTATAATATATTAATATATATGCCTTTTTTTTTTGCATCAACAAAATATGTAATATTTATAATATAATATTATTATATTTCTTATTTATATATTCATATATAATATAAATTATTATTATTATATATTTATAATTTATTTAATTTTTTATTTTCATTATATATATATAATATATATATATATATATATTATTTATTTACTATTAAAATATTTTTGTTTAAAAAAAAAAAAAAATAAAATAAAATAAACCCAATCCCCCTTACAAGTTTTATACTTATGTATATTATTATATTTTATTTTACAAAATAAATATTAAAAAAAAAAAAAAAAAAAAATCATATATTTCAAAGATAAATTTTATAAATATAAAAATATTTATATATAAATAGTATAATTAATAATATATAAATATAAAATATTTATATAAAGTTTTTTTTTATAAATAAAAAAAAAAAAAAAAAATACTTTTTTCTTATCCATCCAAAAAAAGAATTTATATAAAACTTATAATTTATTCAAGTAATAAGAAAACATAAAAATAAAGAAAATAAAAATAGAATTTAAAAATATATATTTATAAATATATGTAAATAATATATATATATATTGTAAACATATGAAATTGTTATAACTTAAAATTTTTAATATATAATATATTACAAAAAAGTATATATATATTTTTAAATAATAATATATTGAAGAATATTATCTATATATATGTATATATATTTATATTATTTTTATGATATATAAAAAAACATATATATTATTCCCAAATTAGATATATGCTAAATTGAAAAGTACATATATATATAATATTATTATATATTATTTTTTTGGTATATTTAATTTTTAGATTAAGAGAAAATGAGTACTAAAGAAGAGACTTTTAATAATGAAAACGACATTGAAGGAAATACAGAAGAGATTGTTGATACATTCGACGCTCTTGGATTAAATGAAAAATTATTAAGGGGTATATATTCTTATGGTTTTGAAAAGCCATCAGCAATTCAACAAAGAGGTATTAAGCCTATTTTGAATGGTTACGATACAATTGGTCAAGCTCAATCAGGTACAGGAAAAACAGCTACTTTCGTTATTTCTTCATTGCAGTTAATTAATTATGACTATGTTGCATGTCAAGCTTTAATTTTGGCCCCCACTCGTGAGTTAGCTCAACAAATTCAAAAGGTAATAATGATTAAAATGAAATATAAATAATGATATATCTATGTGAATATATATCAATATATATCAATATATATATATATATATATATATATATATATATATATATATATATATGTGAATTTCCAATTTTTAGGTCGTTTTGGCTTTGGGAGATTATTTAAAAGTCAAGTGCCATGCTTGTGTTGGAGGTACTGTCGTAAGAGAAGATATCGATAAACTTAAACAAGGAGTACATATGGTTGTTGGTACCCCAGGTAGAGTTTATGATATGATTGACAAGAGACATTTAGGTGTTGATAGATTAAAGTTATTTATATTAGATGAAGCTGATGAAATGTTATCAAGAGGATTTAAGGCTCAAATATATGAAGTTTTTAAGAAATTAGTACCAGATATTCAAGTTGCTTTATTTTCTGCTACAATGCCACAAGAAATATTAGAATTAACTACTAGGTTTATGAGAGACCCCAAAACTATTTTAGTTAAAAAAGATGAATTAACACTTGAAGGTATTAGGCAGTTTTATGTTGCTGTAGAAAAGGAAGAATGGAAATTAGATACTTTATGTGATTTATATGAAACATTAACCATTACACAATCTATAATATATTGTAATACTAGGAAAAAGGTTGATATATTAACACAAGAAATGCACAATCGTCTTTTCACTGTATCATGTATGCACGGAGATATGGACCAAAAAGACAGAGATTTAATTATGAGAGAATTCAGATCAGGATCCACAAGAGTTTTAGTAACAACAGATTTGTTAGCAAGAGGTATTGATGTACAACAAGTTTCTTTAGTTATCAATTATGATTTACCAGCTTCACCAGATACATACATTCACAGGTAATATATAAAAATATATATATATATATATATATATATATATATATATATATATGTGTGTATTTTTTTTTATTACTAATTATTGAGAATATTTTATAAAAATTTAAAACATTTTCTTTAATATATTATATTTTTATTTTATTTTATTTTATTTTCTCCTTAGAATTGGTCGTTCTGGAAGATTTGGTCGTAAGGGAGTTGCTATCAATTTTGTTACCAACGATGATAAGGAAAAAGATAAGTTAAAGAAAATCGAATCCTACTATAGTACTCAAATAGAAGAAATGCCCTTAGAAGTAATTAAAAAAAAAATTAAAATAAAAGGAAAATATATATATGTATCTATATATGTATTACTTTATATCTATCGATTGTTACTTGTATAATAATATATTTTTAATTTTATTAAAATTTTTTTTTTTTTTTTTTTTTTCCCTTTTGTAGGTTGCTGACTATTTATAAACCCCCCCTTTTTTTTTTTTTTTTTTTTTTTTTTTTTTTTTTAATTATATATAAATATTTTCATAACATGAAATTCATTTTTGTTATATATACATTATCATTTTAAGCCAATGGTATTTTAATCTTTATATATATATTTAAATATATATGGGATTGAAAAAAAAAAAAAAAGAAAAAAGAAGAATTTCAAATATTTATTATTGCAAACAATCATTTTTATATTAATATGGAACATGTTTATATTGTGTAGGTGTGTGTATATATATATTCTTATATTTATATATATATATATATATATATATATATATATACACTTACATATATATATATTTTTTATTTATATATATTCTTCATATAATCTGTTTTTATTAGCAAATAAAGTGGAACATGTTTTATATTTTTAATTTGTTACTAGCTTCTCATCTTTGAATTCATTTTCAATTATATATTATATATATATTTATTTATTTATATATCTATATATATAATTTTATATTTATCTTATATTTTTTTTTTTAAAAAAAAATGTGAAAAATTACATTTTATAATGTATTAAAATTAATAAAAAGAATAAAACTGAAACTGTATAAAAATAAAAAAAAATTAATATAAATATAATGTATTATTGTATAAGAATAATGTCATTTAGAGAATTTTAAACGGTTATTTCTTATATATAAATGTATTATATATTTATATGATATGAAATTCTAAGAATTTGTGTTAATTTATATTTATACACAAAAAAAAAAAAAAAAAAATTTATTTTTGTAATAATTTGATTTAAAGATGCTGATAATAGAAAAAACAAAAAATTAAACATAAATAAATAAATATATATATATATATATATATATATATATATATTATATATATTGGTAAAATATAGAAATTCATTAATGTAATAAATATTTAGTATATTAAAAGATGTATTTATATATATATATATATATATATATATTGGTAAAATATAGAAATTCATTAATGTAATAAATATTTAGTATATTAAAAGATGTATTTATATATATATATATATATATATATATTGGTAAAATATAGAAATTCATTAATGTAATAAATATTTAGTATATTAAAAGATGTATTTATATATATATATATATTATATATATTGGTAAAATATAGAAATTCATTAATGTAATAAATATTTAGTATATTAAAAGAAGTATTTTATATATATATATATATAACAATATTTTAAATTTTATATAGATTAAGATAAAACATATTTTCCTTTTAGAAAATGTTCTTCTGAATAAAATGCAGCACATATTACCCTTTTTTCAAATAATCGTCCATTGAACATATATTGAGCTTTTCTTGCTGTTGCTTCATCAGCATAATGTAAGAATATTTTTCCAACACCTTCTGCATATGATAAATCTTTATTTGGTTTGGGTATAACTATATTTTGTAATGGACCATATTTTTCAGCTTCTTCTTTTATGTCTTTTAAAATTTCTTCATATTGACTATCAACAATTAAATCTTCTTGAAATACTGCATTAGTTAATTGTACTACCTTCGATGATTTTTCACCTATTTTTCTTGATGCTTGAACTTGTAATCCTATAATTGAATTACTTAAAATTTTTTGAGATATAGATGTAGGTAAAAGTGTTACTGGTACATCAGTATTATTAGGTAATGCTATAAAATTGGGATTTTGATTATTCATATTATTATTATTAATATTATGGTTATTATTTGGTTGCTTATTGAATGTAGCTTTTTTGACATTTAAAATATTTTGTCCACATACAAAACCATTTAAAGCATGAATAGCTAGTTGTGTACATGAACTATCTTCATATTCAAAAAAACCATATCCTTTATTTAGGCCTGTATTTAAATCTTTAATAATATTGAAAGCTTTCAAAGTTCCAAATTGTTCTAATAAATCTTTTATTTGTTCATCCTTCAAATCATGTGGTAAATTTTGTATATACAATCTATTTTCTTCATCACTACTACATTTCGAGTTTATAGGTTTACTGGGTTTTAATTTTTCAAATACATCCATATTAATATCTGTGAATTCAGTAGTAAATGCAGGATCTCCTTCAGGTGGAGGTATATAATCATGTGGTCTTCCTACTCTTAAACAATAATTATTGTATGGTATTGAATCAAGTTTTAGACATAACCAAGTAATTTGCACTGTTCTAAATTCTAGGAAACAAAATCTAGAATCACTATTAAATATTTCACATTTGATAACTGGCATTAATTGCACATCACCTATTTTAACATCTATACTTGAATCTTTTATAACAGCTAAAATAGAATTATTAAAAAAATCTACAATATCTTCTTGTTTAGAATTTGGTGGAATATTACCTATATATAATTTCCTTTGTTTTTTATCTGTATCTTGTTCATATGGATTTCTACTTAAATCTGTTATTATATTATTTTGACCTATTAAATTTCCTGTTACTGTTAATGAGGACTTTTGAAATATACCGCTTACAGTATTATTTAATAAATTATTATTTAATAAGCTTTCGTCCACTGTATCCCATTTGCTTTTTTTTCTTTTTCTTTGTATTGAATTATTATCATCTTTTCCTCTTTCATTTGAACTAGACGATTTTCTCTTTCTTCTTCTATGGGTACTATTAGATGAATTTGAATATGAATCTTTATCTATACTATATCTTGACGTTCTTCTTTTTATGCTTTTTTTGTTTTTTGAATAATGTTCTTCACCACTGCTTATGCTTCTACTATGATATGAAATTCTATTTCTATCTCTACTACGTCTGTATCTACTTCTAGAATGATCTATCCCCCATCTATCTCTGCTTCGATCTCTCCCCTCGTCTCTGCTTCTGTGTCTACTTCTTTGTCTGCTTCTTTGTCTGCTTCTTTGTCTGCTTCTTTGTCTACTTCTATGTCTACTTCTATGTCTACTTCTATGTCTACTTCTATGTCTACTTCTATGTCTGCTTCTTTCTTTGCTTCTCTCTCTACTTCTTTGTCTACTTTTTTCCTTGCTTCCATCTGTCACTTGATCCCTACTCTTTTTTCTATATTCAATACTTTTTTCCCTGCTATTTGTTCTTCTTTTTCCTTCCATATTTTCTTCACTGTTTGAATATACTTCTATTGTTTTTCTTTTATTTGAATATCTATCTCTGCTTTTGCTTCTACTTCTACTTGTATTACTTCTATTTCCAGTTTTGTTTCTCACATGATGTGAATCTTTTCTTTTCTCCAAGCTTTCATTAGTTTTAATTTTTTCATCTACATTTTTTCCGAATTTTTCCTTTATCTTTTCAAGAACATTTTTACCTTCCTTAAGGTCTATTTGTTTACTTCGTTTATCTTCATGTTCCTTATCGTTTTCTTCTTTATCAAGAGAATGATTAATTTTCTTATCATTTTGGATTTTTTCTTCATTAAATTCCTGATCTTTTTCATTTTTATCTTTTCTTTTATTATTACTGGAGATAAGCTCATTTTTATGAATTTCATTTTCTTTTATATTTGTGTTATCATTTACATTTTCTTCTTTTGTATCATCTTTTAATATTTCTTTTTGTTCTTCAACTTCTGAATTACTTGTTTTTTTTTCGTAAAATCTTTTTTGTTTTTTATTTGTATCTAAGTTATATTCATCTGTTTTATCACTTTCATTAGTATCTTTTTTTTTAATACTTAACAAACCATTAATAGTTTCTTTACATTTTTTTTCGGAATCTTCATTTTCTGTATTATTTTCATTTATATTGTTTTTATCATTTTCTTCTAAATTATCTACATCAGATTTGTTATTACTATTTTTAAGTGAAGTCAGTTTTTTCCACATAATTGTACCTTTTTTTTCTTTTTTTTTTTTTTTTTTTCTTTCTATATAATTTGTGTCAATATATATATATATATATGTATTATGATTTATTCTATTGATAAATACGTAAATAAATGTACATAATATTACGTTGTAATTATTTTTACATGTAATTATTAGTACACTATATATTGTGATTATTTGTTATTTTCTACTATTTTTATAGAAAATGTACTACTTTATTTTTAATGTCACATTATTGTTGAAAAAAAAAAAAAAAAAAAATAAATGAAAAAATAAAAAAAAAATTCAATATATGTACATATATATATTATATATATATGTGAAATAATAAAAAAATAAAATAATATATAAAAAAAAATATATATATATAATATATATATAAGAAAATATTTATTATTATTATTATATTTATTTTTTTACAATTATAGAAAGAATAAAAAAAAAAAAAAAAAAATATTTTAAATATATTATGGAAGATTTGATAATATATTTCTTTATATTATATATAAATAATTTTATATTCATATTTTTTTGCTGATAGTAATTAATAGGAATATATAAATATATAAATAAATATATATATTATGTAAATATATAACATAGATATACTTTAACCAGTAAATTATATATATATATATATATATATATATATATGTATAATATAAATTTTATGATAAAAACGATAAATGCCATATTATACCTTTATATTATATAATAAAATATATAGTTTATTATGTTATATATGGAAAATTAAAGTACTAAAGAATAATTAGATACTTATAATTTGAGTAACTATAAATTACTTTCTTATCATAATATATAATATAATATGATATAATATATTGTGATATTTATTTATTTATTTATTTATTTATTATTTTTTTTTTTTTTTCCCTTTGTATTCCATAAGAAGTAAAAAAAAAAAAAATTCACTTAAAAACTTCAGTTTGGTAATTATATATGTGTAAATATATATAATAAAAAAAAAAAAAAAAAAAAACATGAATATAAATTAATCTTTAATCATTAGTAGAAGCAAGAATGTTAAACAATATAAAATATATATACATATATATAATGTGTATTATAAAAAAAATGAATAATTTTGTGAAATATAACAACACACTTAATAATAGTTTCACATTTTATAATATAAAAAAATGAAAAAAAAAAAAAAAAAAATAAATCAAATGAGAAAAGTTATAAAATTATAGAAAATTAATATATATAGATTAACAATAAATAAATAAATAAATAAATAAATATATATATATATATTTACTTTTATATATAGATCTCTTAATCCTTTTAATTTATATTATTATTATTGTTATGTTATACTTTTACAAACTATTTGATATTATTTATTTATATTTTTTTTTCTTTTATGTATCGTCATAGAAATCTTTGCTCTTAGTTGTGCTAGTATGTTTCACATTCTGTAAAACATTTTGTTGTGGGTCATCAAAATCTTTGTATTCATTTTTATTTGTATTATTTAATATATGTAAATTATGATTTATAAAACTTTTATTTCTTTTAAAAATGGAATGTTTATAATTATAATTTTTGAACATGTAATTATATTTTTTTTCCATCATGAAAAGAAAATGAAAAGAATGTGGAGTTTCATAAAACTTTTTTTTCATTATTTGAACTTCAGTTTCAGTTATTAATTTCATTTTAAATTGATTATGTTTTAAGAAGATATGATTTGGTAAATCATTAATATGATGAAAAAGTTTTTTACATTTAGAACATCTAATATCACTTTGTTTATTATCACTTGTTGTTAATGCATAATCCTTTTTTAATATATCTAAAAATTCTTCTGTTTTTTCTATATTAATATTTTCATAATATTTGTTATTAATAGCATTTTTTATTTCATTATCAAAATGAACTAGCCATTTCAACTGAAACTCTGATATCTTCATTTCTTCTTCATCTTGAACAGAAAATATTTCTTTTTTTTTATTATTTAATAATAATTTATATAATAACATATGATTTGAATATTTTAATTCATAATTGCTATTTTCATTATGGTTATTAGTTTCATTATGTATTACAAAAGAATTTTTGTTTTCTATATTATTATGTTCTTTATTTATTGATATATTATTTTTTATATCCTCATTTAATAAGGTATTTTGTTCAGTATATATAGCATTAATTATGGCATTATCTAAGTATGTATTATCCTTTTCTATATTACAATTTTCATAAAAAATTGGAATAAAATTTTTGTGTAATTTTTTTTCCCCTATATTTACTCTTAGATAGAAATAACCACATTCTCTAAGTAGCTCATCATATGTATTAAATTTTTTTGCTGAATAATAACAAAAACTATGAACAAATCTTAGATACAAAATTAAAATATCTAATTTTTTTTTTACATCATAATTTTGTTCTTCATTATTTTCTATCATAGAAATTATTGGACTCTCTGGAATATTCTCATTATCAAAATCATTTCTGTCATCATTATGATCATTTGTGTTGTTGACGATATTATTATCATTTAATGTATTAATATCTGATATATTTTTGCTAATATCTTCCTTTGTTTCACCATTTTCTTTGTCATCAACTTTTCTTCTTTTATTTACTGGAGCATTTAAATATGTGTCATCATTCATTTTGTTAAGTAGGTCCATATTAATGCCACATGAATAATCCAATTTTCTTACAAGTGCTTTTGCATTATTATAATCTTTTTTTATTCTTTCTATATGTGAACATATAGGTGGACATATTTTAAAATCAATGTTGTTATATATATTTCTTCTGACATTATTCATATACCATTGATGAATATTAATAGCATACGAATTTTCTCGTATAGTATTTAATACATTAGAAGCTGAGGTTTTATTATTAAAATATATATTAGCTCTTCTAAAAAAAGTCTGTCCCCTAGTATCTTTAGTATTATATACATCCCATATATTTATATTCATTACATTATATTTTAAATGACTTAGGGTATTTAATATATGAAATTTATTTAAATGCATAGGTATATGATCAACATGTATTGATGTACCACCTATATAATTTAATATCTTGGTTAATATATTATTATCATTAATATTGTCAATTTTGCATTTTATTTTTTCTTTCCATATATTGGAGATATACATATTTTCTTCATTTAATATAGAATTATTTTTATTTTTCTCTATATTATTATCATTATTATTTGAATTATCTAATTTTGCTTTTGTATTATCATTACTTTTTTGGTTGTCAGCACTATCGATATCATCATCATATTGGATATTATTCTTTTCGCTGGCACCGCCTTCTTCTATATTTGTATTTATTTCTAAACTGAAATCATTAAAATTATTATTTTTATATAATACTACAAATTCTTTAAAATAATTCTGAGCTGTTTTTATATTTAACACATTTTGTTCATTAATATATTTAACACGAAATCGTTCAACGAAAAAAGGACTAGTACATTCATTATTACATATAATATCTAAATTTTTTTTAATATTTTTTATAGCTTGATATTTTATTTCATTCGCCATATCTTCTATACTTTTATATTTTCTATTATCATTAAAAAATGCTTTTGTAATTTCGGATAAAACATATTGCTCTTTATTATTATAATTTTCATCAACATTTTTAAAATTACTAAAAACATATTTTTCAAATTCTTCATCATCTTCAAATTCGATTTTCTTTTTTTTTAAATTTACATTTTCTTCTTCAATGGTTTTTTTTCTTTTCTTTTCATTGGTATATTCGTTAGCTGGGGAACTCATTTTTTTTGTACCAAAATAAAATAAAATAAATAAAAAGAGAAGAATGAAATATTATGATATATAAGTTAAAATGTAATGCTTGACAAATAATAAATAAATAAATATATATATTATATATATGTGAAGATATTATTCTATATATTTGTCAATAGCTGAATGTTTTGTTTTTTCATCAATATGATAAAAAAGTTTAAAAAAAAAAAAAAAAAAATTATATTAAATGAACATATTAACATACAATATAACGTGATTATATTCTTTTCAAAAATAGTTCTATATAAAATGTTAAATTTTTCAAATGGCATATTTTATATTCATTTATATATATATATATATATATATAAAGGGATTATTTTTTCTAATGAGAAAAAGAGAAATTAATTGATAGAATTAAATATGAACAAACATATATATAAATAATAATGTATTATTTTAATTTTTATTTTATTTTATTTTTTAAGGCGCAATATAAGTAATATTTTATATAATTTTTATAATAAATAAAAACAAAATAATTATATTATGGTGAATATATAAATGATACAATAATATATATAATATATATATAATTGTATAAATATATGTACAATTATATATTTTATCAGATGGGGGAAATTATTATAAAACGACTACATACAAATATGTGTTCAAATTGTATTCATTTTATATAAATAAATATATTATTATATTATTATATTATTATATATAAAGATATAATAAAATAATTTGCGATTTATTTTTATTTTTTTTTTTTAGGAACATGGAAAATTAAGTAGTTTCAAATAATTACATAATAATAAGTATTTTATAATCCTTTAAAATATTAAATATTCAATACATTTTTAGTACGTATAAAAATAACATGCCTTATAATATAAATATTTATTTTATATACGATATAAATTTTTTTTTTAAAATAATAGTGAATTAAAATATTTTTATTTTAAACAAGAAGTTTTAATAAAATTATAAATATACAGTATGTTTTAAAATTTATAAAGTTAATCATTTATATATTTAAAAAAAAAAAATAATAAATAAATTATAATGACATAAAATATATGTATATATATATATATATATATATATATATATATATATATCTCTATATATATATATTATATTTTTCATGTAAGGTACATTTGTTTTATTAACTTTTCATTTTTATTTTTTCTTCTTTAAGGGCGTATGCTGTAAATATCTAAATACAATTTTACCTCTTCGTTTTTCAAAATTTAATTTATGAATTTGGAATTTCACCATATCTCCTAAATTAATTTTAACCTTATTAATTCTTAATTTGCCTGATATAAAACATAAAAATTTTTCACCATTTGGTATGCTTACAATAAAATTTGTATTAGCTAAGCATTCTACTACTACTCCATTCATTTCGAATGTATCATTTTCTTTTGTTTTTGAATTATCATTTTTTCCATATAATGTTATCTGTACTCCTTTTTTATCTCTTAAAAAATGATTTATATTATTTTTCATATGATTTTTATTCCATGGTATTTTATGAAAAAGTCTTGATGATGTTTTATTATTTTTCCATGGTAATATATTATTATTAAAATTTAAGAAAGAGAATGTTTTGTTCTCAACTCTTATTTCTTCTGATGGGATATACAAAAAAAAAACCAAAAATAGAAAAACAAAAAAAGAAAAAGACAAACGGGTTATGAAAACACTACACATATATATATATATGTATATGTATATATATATATATTGTGTTATTTTTAATTTATGTTACAACATTGTCATTTTTATATTTCGCATTACAAAAAAATTATGATGTTTATAAGAAAGGGGAAAACTTATAAAGGCATTAATAAATCAATATGATTAAGCCATAAGTATTTTTTTTTTTTTTTTTTTTTTTTTTTTTTTTTCTATTCAATATAATATATTATAAATGCATTTATATGTTTTTATTTAAATTTTATTTTAGTCATAAATTTTAATTAAAATGTTAAATAATTTCCAATACAAAAATATAAATACGTTTACAAAATATATTATATTGAATGAAAAAAGAAAAAAAAAAAAAAAAAAGAAATTAAATAATTAAGAAAATAATTTATATAAAAAGAAGGAATATATTAATTTATTCTGAAATGTAAAATAAATAATAAATTAAATAAATAGCTATAATTATATATATATATATATATATATATAAATAGATCAATAATATATATACTTTTATAATATTATTATTTTATTTTTTTATTTTTTTTCTTTAATTTTCCTTTTTATAAATTGTTTTATTTATCATGAAATATATTTGTACACATAATAATATATATATATATTATATATATATGTATACCATTTAATAATTAATTTTATCTTATATAATATAAAACTTATACATTCAAGTTAGCAATTATATAATTATGCCTTTCAATTTTTTTTTATCTTTTATTTTTGGAATTTTTCTATAAATATACTGCATATATTATATGTATATATATATATTATATATATATTTTTTTTTTTAATTTGATGAAATTATAAGAACCGACGTTTCATCTTTTATTCTGTTCATAAGTATAAATTTCGCATATTTATAAAATATTATATATATATAATATATATATGATATAATTTTCCTTTCTTTTTTTTTTTTTGTATCGTGTTTTAAAAAATGAAAGGACCCAAATCATGTTAGTGAGTTATAAAGTAAAAGAAAAAAAAAGAACCAATCAAAAAAATAAAAAATACATATATATATATATATATATATATTTAATATATTTATATTGATTTACGATTTTTTTGTTATTTATTGAATTGTATATAATATTTATGAGGAGCATATTTTAACATTGCCTTTTTTGTAATAAAAAAAAAAAAAGTATATTATATTATTATGGAACAGAAGTATGGGTCTGTAAATGATGATGAGAAACTGAACGAATATAATGACAGTATAAGATATCGAGAATACAAGAAATATATAAGAAATGTTCAGTTGAATTTTGAGAAGATATTAACAGAATTTAATGATAATATTAATAAGTATGACAATAGTTATAAGAATAGAATTCCAAATAAACAAGAAGAAGATGAGATAAATGAATTTTTATTAAAAAATAAAAAGAAAATACAAGATTTAGAATATTTACATAAAGATGGAATACAAAATTTAGATACTATGAAAAAATATTTTAATAAATATAGTACTTATTCTATAGAAATTACAAGATATTTTAGTATATTTGATAAATTTAAAATACAGTTACAAACTATGAAAAATAGTATGGATAAAGCATATTTTCATAATAATATATATTTAAAAAAAAAAAAAGAAAATATTAATAATATAAATAATACATCTATTTCTGATGTAAATAATAATAATAAAAAAAAAAACAATAATAATAATAATAATAATGATATGGGTCATGTTTTTAGTGAGAGAGTAGCATTAGAAAATTCTTTAAGTGAATTGGATAATATGTTATCTGTTGGTGAAAGTACTACATTTCAATTGAAACTTCAGAATAATAATATTATAAAACAACTTAAAAAAATGGATACATTTAATAAGTATATACCACAAATACAAAAAATTCTCAAAAAAATTAAATATTATAGTTTTAAAAGGGTTATCATCTTGTCTATAACAATATCTCTATGTATTTTTATATTTTGTATTTTCAAATTTGGCAAATAACAAAAATTATATATATATATATATATATATATATATATATATATATATAATGATGATTTTATTGTTTTGAAAAAATAGTATTATATTATATATATTTTTTTGCAGTTTATATTATGTTATTTATTTATGTGGTAATATTTCATTTTATATATACAAGTAATTTATCTTCGCTTTTGAATGTATTATTATTTTTTTTTTTTAATTATATATTCATATGTACACATTTCTCGTAACATATGAAACAATCATCTTGAAATATATTTTGTTTACATAAAATTAAATCTATATATATATATGTTTTTTTTTTTTTTTTTTTTTTTCTCATTTTCATATATTTTTTTGTTATCATCAATTTGTTGAAATTTTCTTTTTTTTCGCTACACTTATTTCATTTTGACTTAATTTTAAAATGAATTTTTTTTTGTTTTATACAAAACTTATAAAAAATTAAAAAAAACAAAAAAAAAAAAAAAGGTATAAATAAATAATTGATATAATTAGACATATAATAATTGGTTCATTAAATATTAACATATAGAAAACAAAAAAAGCAAAATTGAGTATTTAAAAAAAAAAATAAAATAAAAAAGTAAATTTTTTTCGAAAAGTAATTATATATATATATATATATATATTTGATAATATATCAAATATGAAAACATTACAAAAAAAAAAAAAAAAAAAAATTAAATATAATAAAAATATAATTATTTTAAATTCTTATTTTTGGATATATATTACAATACATGAATAACAAAAGAATTATATTTTTATTTTTTTTTTATAAATCTTTAATCTTATGACTTAGACATATTGTTTTTTTATATGGTTTATTTAATTGTACTTGTTTTCCTTGACACTCTTTTTTTCTGTTGTATTCTTCAACAATTAAATGAACTGATTTAAAATTTCCTTTTTCTATTTGTAGATAATTTGGATATGGTTGACCATTATTCATAAATAAGCTCATTCCAGTGTCTATAAGAAAAAATGAATTATTACAATATGTTTGAATTTGATGTGATTTTTGCCTAGTATGTCCTACAACTAAACCTTTTGCCTTATATTTTTTAAGAATATTTAATAAATTTTTACATGTTTTTTTTGGTTGTACTTTGACATTATTTGAAAATTCATTAGTCCATAAAACCCCATCCCTGCTTAAATAATTATATTTTTCAAATTTAAATTTTTTACATTTATTTTCTATTTGTAATCTTGTTTTTAAATTAATAGTGTTAATATCATATTGAGACATGCTTTTATTAATTCCTCCATGTGTAAAAATAATATTATTTACTTTTACCATAGCTGGTAATCTAATAAGTTTCTTAAAATAATTTCCATTTTTATTAGTAAAACTAAAAATTCTATTATTAAGATTATTTTGAAAAAATAACATTATTTCAGTTTCATTCACATAATGAAAAGCACCACATAAATTAAGTTGTTCATGATTACCCATAATTAAAATAACTTTACTATTTTTTTTCACTGCATCTTTTTGTAATTTTAATAGATAGTCATAAATATATGGACCAAATACACCTCTATCTAATACATCACCTACTTGTACTAACATCACATCTTCAGCTATCCATTCATCATTTTCATCTATCAAATTTGAATGTCTTAATATTAATTTTAAACTTTCCACGTCTCCATGGATATCTCCAATGGCTATTATTTTATTATTCCATTGTATATTATCATATTTATAAGTATAACTCGGATCCAACTTTTTTCGGTCCATTAATAAATGTTTAAAAAGATATTTATTTTTAGATAAACATAGTGATTGAATATTTTTCACAATAAAGGTAATTATGGTTAGCCAAAAAATTTTGTCTACATGCATTTTTTTCAATAATTAAACCAAATCAATAGGTAAATATAAAGATAAATAATAAATATATGTATATATGTATTATTTTTTATTATGTTAAACTATTACAAAAAAAATTTTACATATATATAAAAAGATTTATATATGGGACAATAATTTTTATCTATAATATATGAACAATCATAATTTAAATATGATCACTGAACAAATAAAATGGATAAACAAACAAATAAATAAATAAATAAATAAATAAATAAATAAATAAATAAATAAATAAATAAATAAATAAAACTATTATTTTATTTTATTATATTTTATTATGTTTTATTATGTTTTATTTTATTTTATTTTATTTATTTCATAATATATATATATAATATATTTATATCGGGATAAAATTCCATTTACTTATTCATACATATATATTTCTTTTATTTTTAAATTAAAAAAAAATGGAGGGGAAATATTGATTTACAAATGTAAATTGTTATATATATTTATTTCTTCTTAAAGTGGAAATGATATAAAAATGAAATGACCCTACACACGAATTGTTGACATGTGTATTTGATATGTATAAATATGTAATTTTTTTTTTTTTAAATAAAGAATGGCATGTATAAAATTTTTAAACGAAATTTAAAAAAAAAATAAAAATAAAAATAAAAAATAAATAAATAAATAAATAAATAAATAAATGACATAATATATATATATATATTTTTTATATGATGAATGAAAAATATATTTTTCAAATGTTTTTTTATTTTCCTAATTATATATATATTATATAATTTTTGTTCCATTTTATTTTTATTTTTAATTTTATTTACAATATATAATTTATTTAAATCTACAAATCTTTTTGTACGGTTAAAATTTTCCCTGTTTTAAAAAAAAAATTAAATTATAATAAAATAAAATATGAAATAATGTAATATAAAATAATATGATATAATAACATATTACATAAAAAAGAAGAAAAAAAAAAAAAAAAAAAAAAAAAATACATAAATTTATAGCATAGAAATGTTTCTTATAAATTATTGTGTGTAATAAAAATATAAATTATCATAATGAACTTAAAAAAAAAAAAAAATTCCTTTTTTTTTTTTGTTATTTTGTTATTTTTTTATTTTATATATGTTTTAATTTTAGAATCTTTCTTTCATTCTTTTTGCTAAAATATTTAATTTATTAAATATTTTTCCTTGTGTAGAACCAAGGATTAAACTACATATAGAATGTCTTGCCATTTTAATATTATTAAAACTACCTAAGATATGAATTTTATCATTAGCTATAACAATTCTTGTTTTTGTTGCATTTTCAATTGCATATTTTGTAGATCCATTACTTCCACATATTCTTCCTATACATCTTGATAAATGGTCACCTTTTAATATTTTGACATCTTGAATTTGAAAACTTTCTATATATAAATCTTCGATTCTTAATAAGGCTAAAGAATCTTCTAATGTAAATCCTAATAAATATGCTTTAATATAATCTGATGATTTTTGTAAATTATTTTTATCTTCTGTTAGTTTACATGTACGTACTTCAATTTTATCTTTATTCATTCTTATTTCTAATTTTAAATGTGTTACTATTGGTTTTATTAATTCTAACCAATTTTTTATAACTGAACTTCTTCTTTGTTTAGGTATTGTTATAATTCTCATTTCATGTGTATTCATATTATTATTTTTTTTCTTATTCTTAATTATTAATTTCTTATTTATTTTCTTATCATTCGTACTATCTATATGGTTATTATCATTATCTAAAATATTTTCTATTGTTAATATATGTCCTTTATGTTGAACATTATTAGTATTTTCTAATACTTTATCCTCATCCTTAAATGAAGTGACATCACTTTTTGAACTTCTAGCTATTCCTTTCGATGTTATATCATTTTTTATAATCCTTTTTGTCATTTTGTCAAGTATAATAAATCGCAATTATTAAATACTTTATTATATATAAAAGTATATCAAAATATAAAAATATATGGATAAAATAATACAAATCACATAATATAAAAAAAAAAAAAAAAAAATAAAATATATACAATTTTTTACTTTACATAATTATATAATATAAATATATATTATATATATAAATATATTAATTATAATTTTTCTTAATATAAGAAATTATTTTATTTTTATTCGAGGACTTACAAAATTAATAAAAAATGTATATTTATTTTTATTAAATCAAGGGAAATTTTCTATTTTTTTTAAATATTCATTTTATATATATAATGAAATAAAATATAACAAAAATTTAATAATAAAAAATAATTATATAATTTATTTGTATTTAATAAAATAGGATGTTACTCTGCTTTTTTCTTTTTTTACAAAAAAAAAAAAAATTTTAATTTTTAGAATATCTATAATTTTGAATGTTAATATGTAAAAATAAAAAAAAAAAAAAAAAAAAAAAAAAAAAAAAATATATAATATATATATAATATATTTTATAATGAAGTTAAGTAAAAAAAATTATTATATATTATAATAAAGTATAATTATAATATATATATATATATATTAAATAGGTATATACTCAATACAACAGTAAGGTATGCTTCTTTGATTTTATTAAAATAAAATATATATATATATATATATATTTTATATAACATAATTATTTATAATATTAACATTTTTGTATTTTTTAATTTAAAAAATTATAAAAAATATATTTATATAATATATATTGTAAGATATTCAATTGACAATTTATATTCTTTTTTTCATTAATACAATACAGCCATTATATATGTGTTTCCAGTTTAAAAATATTATTTATACTTCTATATATTTATATATTGTTTGATATTTTTTATTTATCCTAAAAAATAATAATAAATATTAAATAATAGGACAAAGTGGAAACAAAAGAAATAATGAAGTAAGATATTGATATAATTTATATTATATATATATATATATATATATATATATATATATATAATAGATAAAGTGTTTCTTTTCACAGATCTATAACATTTATGTGTTATATATTTGTATATTATTTTCCTTTTTTTTTTTTGGTTATTAAATCTTATTTTTAATCTTAATGATTTACATTAAAAATAAAAGGTTTTATTATAAATATAATTGATCAAACTTTAATCATTCTAAAGTATTTTTTTCTTTTTTTTTTTATGTGTTATATAGTAGTCGCTAAGATGTATATTATTTTATTCAATTCTGTGGATTAAAAAAAAAAATAGAAAAACAAAAAGGAAAAGGAAATTTAGAAATATTATTTTTATGAGAATTATATTGATATATCAAAAAAAATAATAAATAAAATATGTATATATATATATATATTTATATATATGTGTGATAATATATATAATATAGTACAATATCAAAAAGTGTGCTTTAAAAAATATTCATAATGTATTACAGCAAAACTATTCCATACAAATATGATATATATATATATATATATATATATATATATGTATAATATTATATATTATAATATAACATCTCGAATACTATTAATTATATTTTTTTTATTTTTAAAAAGAAAAGAAGAAAAGGGTTTTATTTTTTGTATTTTTATATTTATTTATTATTGAAAAAAAAGTTTAAATTTCTATCTTAAAAGTAATAAATAAATTTAAAGAAATTAAAGAAAAAGTTTATTTTGTATCATTTTTTTGTTATTTTTCTTTTTCTCATTTAAATATGAATGAAAACTTTTAATATAATATTATATTTTAATTAATATATTTTTTTCTTCTTTTCTTAAATTGTAAGAAATATATTTGAATATTTTTGTATATTTGTTATTTTTTTATAAAATACAAATATATATATGTATTTTTTCTTTTCCTTTTTTTTTTTTACAAAATTAAAGTAATTATTTGAATTTTTAAATTTTATTAACACATTTTGTGCTTTTTTTTGAAACCTTCAACAATATTATATTATTAATATATATAGAAGAAAAAAAAAAAAAACAACATAAAAAATAAATTATCCAGACCTATAAGAAAATATAAATATATTATACAAATATATAATATATATAGTAATATATTTATTCTATATATAATCACATATATATTTAAGGCATCAAAAAAGAAAAAAACAAAAAACCAAACAAACAAAACTGACCTAAAATTATATTACACACATAAATATTTATTTATATTTGTTCTTGATGATATATAAAATAAACATAATATATTTTATTGTTCATATAATTAATAATGTGCCAAGATGATTATGGGCATTTATCCAATCATTGTTGTACGTCTTTTAAAATATCAATGATAGTATAGTATTAAATAATGTGGAACACTGAAGAATAATAAGAATATATTTATATATATATATATTTATATGTGTATATATTTTTATACATATACATTTTGAAATATATATGAATAGATGTTAGCGATATAATATATATATATACGTGTGTGTGCATAGGCCCCTTTATTTTTATTTTATCTGACTGAGGATTATGGGTATCCAAAAAGAAAAAAATAATAATAAAATTAAAATCAAATATATTAAAAGAATGTATATATATATATGAGTGAAAAAAAAATATATGTAAATACTAAAATGTAAAATATAATAGGAACTTATGTATTGTATATATACATATATATATATATTTTTTTTTTTTTCATTTATATTTATTTATTGTTTTTTTTTTTTTTTTTTTTTTTTTTTTTTCTACAAATTTATATGGCTTTTGCTTTGTTATATAAATTTGTTTTTCCCCGAGTTTGTAATAAATAAGTAAAGATATACATATATATATATATACATATGAACATTTTAATGTTTTGATTATATATTTCGTATTATACTTACATTTTCATTTTATTAAAGAATTTATATGAGAAGGTAGTTTTCTTTTTTTTTGTTTTTTGTATATTTTCTTTAATAAGATGAGTGACGGTCAGAGTGAGGATACCTTTCATACGACATTAGGTGTATTATATGAAAAGCCTAATAAAGTTGGAGATATTGAATCTTTTTATCCATATCATATTGAAAAAGTAGATACTTTTGAAGAAGATAGGTATAGGAATTTATTATGTGCAGCATATGCATTAATGGCTATAATAGCTGATGCTCCATATTTTATGATTGTATCGATGGCTGATTATTTTAAAAGTACTTTTAATGTAAGTGACATTATGATAAACGAATTTGCCTTAATGGAAAGTTTAATATTGATTGTTGTATGTTCATTATTACATTTAATTGGAAGTTATCGGTTAAAATGGAATTTGCTTATGCCTATATTTATGACAATAATATTAGTTATATTAAATTTAGTTGTTTATTTTAAAACTGACTACATTGGACATAAGATTATAATATTCAGTGCTATACCTCTTGGTTTAGTATCTTGTATATCTAAAATGACAACTATGAAAATATGTGTTTTGTTTAAACATGCCTATTGTAGTGCATATGTATGTGGATTATCTTTTTCTGGTTTTATAGTATTTATAATATATGTGTTAGGGGCCTATGTATTTTTTCCGAATGATGAACTGAAATTTTTTAAGATGTTTACTTTTTTTTGTGTAACTATTTGTTTATTAGCATTAACATGTTTTTCTATCCTATACCGACTATACAAGAAAACATTTGTGAGAATATTAGATGAAAAATATAAAGATAAGGGATTAAAAATTAATAAAAAAATATTTTATGATTCTATAAAATCAATGAAAATATTGTGGCCATATATGTTGATTGCATATTTTACAAGTTTTTTGACTTATCAAATTTATCCATCCATATTTCCAACTTATATGAATGTTAGTAAAGAATTAAAAGGAACATTAGCTGGATTTTTATTATTTGGTGATTCTATAGCTCACCTTTTAGTTCATTATAGAAGAAAGCAGTTTTTAAAAACAGATTTTTCTACTTTAGTATTTTGCACATTGTTCAGGGTATTTTTCTTACCCATATTTTTATTTTTACCAAGCCTTCATTATACACATAACTTTAGTTATATTATGCTGATTAGCTTTTCATTTTTATTTGGACTAATGAATGGATTGGTGAATAATTCAATTTTTTTGAAAGCACCAGAAACATGTAAAGAAGAAAACAAATACGAATATATTCAATTAACTCCAAATATACTTTACTTATGTTTAATACTTGGAATAACCAGTGGGTGTTTATTATCCAAGGTTCATGTAAGAATTTTGAATTTAATTTAAGTCATTTTAAAATCAGAAAAAAAGAAGTTTTTTTTTTTCTTTTCTTCTTATCAAACCAATTAAAATTTTATCACATATATATATATATATATATATATATATTTATATAGATTAAAATATGAATAATTTTGTGACTATTTCATACGTTTTTGTGAGTGTCATATATATGTATATTATATATATATATATACATATTGTGCCATCTGCTTTCTCGTAAAATTTTTTATTTTTTATTTTTTATTTTTTATTATTTTATTTGTCCTCATTTTTTAAGGACAACAATTCCATTATATTGGAAAAAAAATAAATAATATAAATATATTTATATATTTATATAATTTTTTTCATGAAAAGAATTACTTAATATGTATTTCTCAAATACAATTAGTTTATACTTTAAGGAAAATAATTTTTTTTTTTTCAACTTATTTATTTCAAACAATGAAAAAAGTTTTTTATAACAAATAAATTTAAAAAAGAAAAAATTGAAGAAAATTAAATATATGGGTAGATAAATAAATATATATATATATATATATATATATATATATATATTTTACGTGATTGTTTAAAAAAAAAAGGAAACAAATATATAAACAGACACACATATATTTATATATAATCATCCTTTGTATCCTTTGTGACAATTATATAAAAAAATATCATTTATCATTTCCATTGTATATATTTTTGAAAAAATATAATAGTAGTGTGCTATGTCCTATTGAACCAAAGGCAAGTAGGACACAAACTTGTTTTTAAATATTTTAGACGTATACGAATATGTAATCAATATTTTTAATAAATCTTCATAAATTCCTTTAGACACATTCAATACTTCTGCATTTGCACATGTTATTTCACTTTTCGCTTTTATAGAATATAAAATCTTTATTACTTTTTGAAAAAATATTAAATTTTCATTATTGCGTATTTTTTGTAAAATTGAAGATATATACATTTGTTTTATAAATATCCTTATATCAATAATGTATTTCTTTTCATTATTTGTTATGTAAAATGTTTGGATATTATATTTCTCATTTCTGTTATAAATATACTCATTTAAAAATAAGACATCGTTATAATTTTTAAAAATATTTTCTTTATATAATGGAATGCTTATTTTATGTTTAAATATATAAAATTTTATGCTATCGTAAGGATCACATTGCTCTTTTGTTTTTTGTTCATTATTATTTATATCATCATCATTTATGAATCCTTCCTTTTGAATTATATTATGTTGTATACAATTTTGTGTATGACAATCTTTTTTTTCATTATCATTTGTGTGATTCGTCTCAGAATTGGGATTTAATTTACAGTCATTTTCAATATTCATGTTATTACTTGAAATTTTATTATTCATCATTATATTATTTTCCTTTATTTTTTTTTCTTTTTGCTTTTGCAAAGTGTTTATATAATTGTTGTTAAAATGTTCGATGTTTGTTTTATTCTCTTTATTAGTATTATTTAAATATAATTTGTTAGATATATTTAGTAAATTCGAATGATCTATGTTAATGTAATCATCTGGATTATTTTGTTGTATTGATTGAAAAATATTATTTTTTATATTTTCATTTATAGATTTATTATTATTATAACCAAAAAGGTTGTTTTTTTTATTATTGTCTTCTAAATACCCAATGTGTGTGTAACAATTAGTACAAAAAAATAAATGTCGATAATTTTCTAGGTTATTTTTTTTTATTGATAAATTACATTTATTTATTATTCCATAATTAAATGACAGATAATTAGGAAAGATAATAATAGTATTACGTGTATCGTTTAAACCTTCATATGAAAAACTAGTACATTCTTCACAAAAAGCATGTTCAAAAAAATTATTTATATTTACATATAAATGTGGCATAATAGAATTAACATTTGAATAATTTATAATATTCGAATTACAAGTTTTACATAATATAATTTGATTGTTTTCTAATTTTAACATATTATCTAATTCTAGATTTCTATTAATTTCGAAAGCGTTATTATTTGTTTTATCCACAATAAGATCTAGTGAAAGAACAATGGTTAATTTATTATTTAATAAGAAGTGGATAGATTTTATGTTTGCTTTTCTTATGGAAATAAAAGAAGGTAAGTAAATATATTTTGAAAAACATTCATTTTCGAAGGTAGAAAACATTTGACTAAACAAATTTTTTTTTTTTAATACATCACTTATATCACATGATTTTGTTAACAAATTTGATGTACATTTTTTTATATTTTTATATTGAGATGCATTTGATGAGACACCTTGAGCATATAACATTTTATAATTTTTGCTATATTGATTGGTTCTTTCAATATTGTCTATATTTTCATTAACATTATTGTTATAAATATTTATATCATTTTTATAATTTACATTATGATTTAAATATATTTCTCTCTTTTTATCTTTAACATTAAAACTTTTGGATTCAATATAATCATATTTTTGTGTAACGGAGGAGTTCTTTTCTTGATGTAAAGCATTTTTCAAATATGCACTTTTATCAAAATTATTATTATTATCATTATTATTATTATTATATATTAGTTTTATCTTAATTTTATAAAGATGTACATTTGTTCTTTTCACATTTTTTGTTTTTTCTTTTTCTATTATAACATGAATGTTAATAAAATTCAGGAAATTTCTGTTAATTAATAAACTGTTAAAAAAAGGTTTCTTAAGTACATCAATTTCTATATCATTTAATGACACTACATTTTGTTTAATATAATATTCAGCGTATCTCATTGTAATACGAGTTACAGAGAATACAGGAAATACAGAAGTTTTAAAAAAATATTTAAATGATTATAATTATAAATCCTTATTTATTTAAATTTTGGTAAAATTTAATATTTCGAAATAGCTATTTTGGGAAATACCAAAAAAAAAAAAAAAAAAAAAAAATTCAACATGAAGAAATATAGCCAAATTATAATAATTTTTATAAATATAGCTATTTTTTTTTTTTTTTTTTTTTTATTTTGTGCATAATATATATTATATATATATTATACATATATATAATATTATATTTCTATGTCATTTTATTGATATAATAACAATATTTTATTAAATAAGATGGACTTAAAATCATTTTATATAAATACATATATAATATATGTATATTTTATTTCTATATATTGAATAGAATATGCGAAAATTATATTTTATGTAAAATTTTATGATAAATATGATGATATGACTGGAATAATAATTCTTTTATTATTTACATTATTATATGAGGAATAAATAATTATTATATTTTACGGAATTATTATAATTTTTTGTGTTAAACGAAAAAAAAAAAAAAATTATATATATTTTTTTTTAATCTATAGTGTTACACGATTTATATATAGAATATATTATTCTTTTTTTTTTTTTTTTTTTTTTCAAATTGGAAAAAAAATAGAAAATATAAATATAAATAAATAAATAAAAATGTGTCAATGACTTATTTTTTATTAGTAACTTTTTTATGGTTTAAATGCAGATTATTTCTTTTTTTAGTTCAATATATATATATATATATATATTTTAACTATAATATTGATGTGTGCTTTGACAAAATAAACTTTAATTTTGAGTTACATATTAATAAAATATACAAATCATACAAGTATATATGAAAAAAAATATAATAAGTATAAACCTTTCATGTTTCTTTCAAATTTTTATATTTTTCTTCTAATTATAAGTCATTATTATTATTATTGGATATAGAAAATATATACATAAATAGATATATTCTCTTTTAAAAAAAAAATAAAAAAAAAAAGAGGTAGATTGTTCTTTTAATTTATTATATACTAGTAGACAATAACATGAAAGCTTATTATTTATTAGTTTTAACAAAATCAAAAAAAAAAAAATTATATATATATATATATATATATATATATATTTAATTTTATTATTATTTTAAAACGGTTCGATATTATTAAATAACCATGCTTATTATACGATTTGGAAGTTTTGATTTTTTTTTATTTATATTTTTCCTGAACTAATATAGATCAGTGCAATTTAATATGAGTGCACATATTGAGAAAATACAGTATACAAATAAATAATACATAAATATATTATATATATATATATATATATATATAAGTATATATAAGGAATTTATAAAAATATATTATGCATACATTATAAAATAAACAAACAACCAAATTTGTAATTTTCATTTAAATATTATTCAAAACATACATTTTATTAATTTTTTTTTTTTTAAAAGAAAAATTGCTATTATAAGATATCTCGTTTATAAATATATACATGTATAATCATATGTGAAAAATAAAAACCATACGGTATTTTTTTGAATATATATAAGTATTTCCAAAAATATAAGAATAAACAATGAAGTAATTTTCTTCACAAATATATATATATATATATATATATATATATATATATATATATATTATGGATCATCTTATAGGGCTTTTTAAAAAAATAATAATTAATTAAACAAAATAATAAAAAGCGTATACACATAAAAATTTTATAATTAAAAATATATATATATATATATATATATATATATATATATATATGGAAATACATATATTTTTATGTGGTATATATAAATAAAATATAATATTTAATATATTATAAAAAAATATAGTAACAAGAAAGCTCGTGTGTTTAAACAAAAAAAAAAAAAAAAAAAAAAAAAGAAAATTTATATGGTTTTAATTAGAATAAAGGAACATTTGTGTAAATCTTCATTACATGTTTTATTAAATTTATATATATATATTTATTTATTTATTTATATCGAAATATGTACATTATTATAATATTATAAATTTTTTTATATATTTAATAAAATCTCATAACCATGAAAATAATTAAATATAAATATATTGAATTCATTATTATATTTCATATTTATTTTTCTTTGAAAAAAAATACATTTACATGAACTTTTAATTTGTCGTATTTTTGTTTCGTGTAGGTTATATATTGAGTTAATTTTTTTATTTTATTTTACTTTATTTTTTTTCTTACATTTAATTAAGTTTGTTTATAATTTATATAATTTGTTACATTTATAATTAAAAATATTAATATGTAGATATGTAGAACATGAGGAAATACATTAATTAATGATTTGATAAAAAAAAAAAAAAAAAAAAAAAAGAAAAGGAAAAATTAATATAACTTTTTATATATAAATTTAATAATATAATTAAAAATAAGGTTTTATATATTGAAAATATATATACATATATATTTATATATACAATAATTTAACAATATGAGACATAAGTATATAGATA
Source organism: Plasmodium sp. gorilla clade G2 (assembly GCF_900097015.1). Classification (NCBI taxonomy): domain Eukaryota; phylum Apicomplexa; class Aconoidasida; order Haemosporida; family Plasmodiidae; genus Plasmodium; species Plasmodium adleri (nom. inval.). The sequence continues at coordinate 2,723,703 of NC_041706.1, forward strand.
TACATTAGATTATGATTATGTTTATATATAAATTTGTATGTCTTAAAATAAATTTGTATTTTATATAAAAAAAAAAAAACAAAAATAAAAAAGTACATATATATATTTTTGTATTTGTGTATATTTTATACACATAGTTATATCCATATAAATATTTCAGATTATTTACATATATATATATATATATATATATATATATATATATAGAAATAATAAAAAAATAAATAAACAATAAATGGAGTAAAATCAAAAAATGATTAATTTTTTTTTATCATTATTATTGTTTGTTCTATTTTTTGAAAATCTTGTAGTGTCTATAAAATATAGAAATATTCATTATATACACATGCCTAACAATGCTCATAATAAAAACTTTAATGAAAAAGAAAACAGAGAAATATATCATAATGTAAATATATCAGGAGTTAATACAATATATGAAGAACATAAAAATAAATATATTACTTTGTTTTTATCTAATGGAAAAAAAATCCTACATTCCATTTTTCGAAGTAATAATAATAATAATAATAATAATATAACCAAATGTAATGAAAATACAGGGAATCATTCAAACAACAACTTGAAAAATAATGCTGAGAACAATACTAAGAACAATTCTAAGAATTATTCTAGGGGTTCCTCATCGTGCTTAAATATACAAAATGTGTCCAATATATATTATGATAAGAAGAGAATTAAAAAGGACACTATGAATAAGAAGATTGAGGAAAATTTTATAGATGATGAAAATAATATTATTAATGATAAAATACATTGTGATGAAAAAGAAGATTTGAATCAAGAAATTCATGTAGATGAACAAAATGAAAAGAAATCAAACAGCACTTTAAATAATGAAAGCTTTATAAGTATTATATCAAATGATAATTATGAAATAAAAAAAGATGTAGAAGAAAGTTATCGTTATCCTAATAATTTTTATCCTAATTCTTTAGAGGAAAATATTATATACCCTACCCAACCTTTTGAGAGTGATTATAATGAAAAATGGAAATCTGAGGCAGATGATATTCTACAGAATGATTCTTACTATAGTAGTATGAATGATAATAGTAATAAATCTTGTATAAGCGATTATGAGTTATTAAAAACATCTATCTTATTGAATTCAAAGGATGATTTCCCTCTATATGAAAATTCAAAAAGAAATATATTAACTACAAGTGGTATAATAAACAAGAATAAAAATTCAAAAGAAAGAAAAAAGAAGAATTTAAATAGATTATTTTACACTCTAAAGTTAACAAATAATTATTCATATAAAAATAGTAGGAATAGAAGAAAATATGCAAATAGTTATAATAGTGATTCCTCTAATGATTCTGTGTATGTGATGGATAATAAAGACTATATAATATATCATAACACTACTACACCAAATAAAAAAAATAATCATAATAATAATAATAATAAAAATAATATTTTGGATAATAAAAAAACATATAATAGACTATATTGTAAAAATAGTGATAATTCGAATAAAAATGATTATGATAAAGATATTAATTCACTTATATCTGACAAAATTAATAGTGAATGGTTACCCAAAGATTTAAAATATAATTCAAAAATAATTAATATGTCTAATGATCATTTTAATATTATTACGTCTGATGAAAAAGAAAATATAAAAAAAAATGCATATAAAAATTATGTTAATTATATAAATGAAAGAAGGCATGGTTATTTTGATTTATTAGAAAAGAAGAATGAAAAAATTATACGCAAATTATTAATAGCTAATAATGGCATGGCAGCGTTAAAATGTATATTATCATTAAAAGATTGGTTATTTAAAAAATTTTATGATGAGAATTTAATTAAAATTATAGTTATGGCAACTGATGAAGATATTAAAAGTAATTCCAAATATATCTCCCTAGCAGATAAAGTGATAAAAGTTCCAGGAGGTAAAAATATTAATAATTATGCAAATGTTCCTTTAATAGTCGAGCTAGCCAAAAGTGAGAATGTCGATGCTGTATGGCCAGGATGGGGACATAGTTCAGAAAATCCTTTATTGTCTACTTTATTAGAAAAAGAAAATATAATATTTATAGGTCCAACAGGTAATGTTATGGAAGCTTTAGGAGATAAAATATCTGCGAATATATTAGCTCAAAGTGTTGAAGTACCAGTAGTAAAATGGAGTGGTGATAATATAAGAATTGATAAATTTGAGAACAATAAAATAAATGACAAAGTATATAATAATGCTACAATTCATTCATTAGATGAATGTATAAAAGAATGTAAACGTATTGGATTTCCTGTGATGATAAAAGCATCACAAGGTGGTGGTGGGAAAGGTATTAGAAAAGTGGAAAATGAATATGAAATAAAAAAAGCATATGAACAAGTACAAAATGAATTACCTAATTCTCCTATATTTTTGATGAAAGTTTGTAATAATGTAAGACATATTGAAATACAAGTTGTTGGTGATATGTATGGAAATGTATGTTCTTTAAGTGGTCGTGATTGTACTACACAAAGAAGATTTCAGAAAATTTTTGAAGAAGGACCACCATCTGTTGTATCATATCCTATATTTCGAGAAATGGAAAAATCATCTATACGATTAACTAAAATGATTAAATATAGAGGTGCTGGAACTATTGAATATTTATATGATCAAATAAATAAAAAATATTTTTTCTTAGAATTAAATCCTAGATTACAGGTAGAACATCCAGTTTCTGAAGGTATAACAAACTGTAATTTAATATCTATACAGTTACAAGTAGCTATGGGTATTCCCCTTCAAAATATAGACGATATTCGAAATTTATATCAAATTGGTAACATAGAAAGAGTGGGAAAAAATATAAAATATGATGAACCAAAAAAAAAAGAATTCGAATTAACTGAAAATTTGTGTAATGATAATATATGTCATATAGATAATACATCAACTGAACAAAATAATAACAACTTGTTAAATTATAATAATTATAGAAATAAAAATGTTTGTAATAGTGATTCCATGAAGTCCGCATTTAATTATAATTCAGACCAAAATGTAAAAAAAATGAATAATTTATTGAATGAACACTTTGATTTTTATAATAATAAACCAAATATTAAAAATCACGTTATTGCTGCAAGGATTACAGCAGAAAATAGTAATGATAGTTTTAAGCCCACCTCAGGTAATGTAAGAAGAATAAATTTTCAAAACTGGAAAGATGTGTGGGGATATTTTTCTATTAATGATGGTTTTGTACATGAGTTTTCAGATTCTCAAATTGGACATATTTTTGCTAAAGGAGAAACAAGAGAAGTAGCAAGAAAAAATTTAATTTTAGCATTAAGAAAGTTACATATTGATGGTGATATAAAAACAGGTACAAAATATTTAGCAAAGATATTAGAATCTAAAGCATTTATTGATAATAATATTACAACAAATTGGTTAGATATAATAATAGAAAAGAAGAAACATGTATTTTATAATACATGTCATATAATATTATTATGTGCTACGATATTTAAACTATTAATATATTTTATGAATGAGAAGGAAAATGTGGAAGAAAATTTGAGTAGAGATGATATAGCTATAAAAAGGGATAAAAATTATAGAAATATTATAAATACAAATAATACGAACAGTAATAATATTAATAATAATGCAAAACATATGTGTAAAATGAAAAGTCCATATATATTTGATATGATATTTGAAAATATAAAATATCCTTTTATAGGATATAATACAGGAGAAAATTTATACAAATTAGAAATAAATGGACAAGAAATAGAAATATCTGCTGAATATGATAAAAGTAATAATAAAATATTTTCTACATTTAATAATCAAACATATATATATACCTGTTCTGAGGATACCTTAGGTATACATATGCAGCTAGAGAAAGATAATATTTTCATACCTAATATTAGGAATCCATATCATTTAATATCTAATACTAATGGGAAAATTGTTAAATATTTAATAAATGATGGAGAGGAGGTAAAAAAAAATGACGATTATATTGAAGTGGAAGCTATGAAAATGATTATGACTTTTAAATCAACTGAAACGGGTATATTAAGACATAAATTGTCTGAAGGTACAATTATTAAAATAGGAGATTTATTAGGAATAATAGAAAAAGGGGGTGATGATAAAAAACATGTAAATGAAGCTAATGAAATTCAATATTTTAAGGGTCATTTAGATTTATCAAATAAATATACACATGAATTGATAGATAATCGTAGAATACTTCCAAACACTTTGGATGATAATTATAATAAATCTTTTGATCATTCATATACCTTTACAGATAATATGTCTTTACAAAATTCTGAAGATCATTATTTAGTAAAGGATGAAAAAGGAAAAAAAAAAAAAAAAAAAAATTTATCTTCCATTTTAAATAATAATATGGCAAGTATAAAAACAGTATCAAATGACATAACAGATAATATAAATGTGTTAACTGCAGAAACATTAAGTGAAGAGGGTTTAAAATTCGAAATGCGTGATGATGAAAAAGTTGTGAAGAAAAATGAGAACGAAGAATATAAATCACATAATAATTTAAAAGAAAATAGTATGGATGAATGTACTTATGAAGATGATAATTGTATATATATGAAAGAAGAAAATCAAAAGAAGAAATTATATATGAAACAAAATAGAAAGAAAATCTTTCGTTTATTTTCTAATGATAATGAAAAAATAACATCTGCTTTAAATTATATTAATGATAAATTTCATTGTGTAAAAAATTATTTGTCAAATTTAAATTTTTCTAGTGCAAATTCTATATCAGATTCGAATGATTCATCTTATCAAAATAATAATAAGAAGAACAACAACAAAATTAATATTATGCAACAAGATTATTCGAATGAAAAATATTCAATAGGTGATAGTAGTATACATAGGAATGATAATAATTTATTTTTTGATAAACATTATTTAAAGAGTGAAGGTAAAAAAGATAATGTCAATATGGTAAATGATACAAGTAAAAATAATAGTATGATCACACCATTGACTGAAAATTTGGAAAATAATATATCTACAGAAATTATGTCTTCTCGAAATACATCTAATGAAAAAATATTACATAATAATATATCAAAGGATAATACAATAACTGACCGGATATTTAATAATAATTCTTCTGATGATAGTAATATAAATAATATTACATTATTTAATAATATATCAAATGATGGTAGTACAACAAAAACAAACAACAACAATAATAATAATAATATTAAAAATAATAATTATAGTAATAGTAATAATTATAGTAATAATTATAGTAATAATTATAGCAATAATGATAATAACTTTAAACGTTCCTATTATATGGATAATACCAATGATAATATCTATTGGAATCATGTTAAGAATGAAAAGAGCAAATATTTTCTTGACATTCCAATTATGAAAAGAATAGAATTTTTATTAAAGGGATATCAACAAGATTATGAAGAATGTTTTGAAAAATTAATAAATCATAAAGGTATTAAAAATATGACAAATTTGTCTGCATATATAAAAAACATAAATGACATATTAGATACATTCATACAATACAATATTTTATTTTCCAAAAAAGAATTTATTTCAGAAGTAGATTTATATGATATATTATATAAAAATATAAGAGATAAGAAAAAACAATATGAAATTATACATGCATATACATACAATGATTTAAGTATAAAATTTATAGAAAAAATATTAAAATATATATTAAATAATATAAATAATAATTTACCCTTAGATTTAATTTTGGATAAATTAAAAATATTAGGAGAATTCAAAGGAAAAATATTTGGAAATATAATTATTTTATCAAGACATATTTTATATTTATTAGATGGATTAGAATTAATTGAATATTTAAAAATTGCATTAAATTATAATGATAATAAAAACATAAATGGTACCTTATCAAATAATATGTTGCGTTTATCTCATTATATGAAAAAAAAGAATAATAATATTGATTTTTCAAAAATGATGGAATATATAAATAATAAAAATGATATCAAAGTTGTAAACATATTTTTAAAAGGTCTTGATAATAGTTATATTCATATGTTTGTTCCACCATTAATTAAATCAAATAAAAATTATACACTTTTAAAAATATATTTAAATAATTTATATAAATATTGTAATATTAAATCTATATGGGTAACAAATAATATATTGAAATTTTCTATAAACAATTCAGAATATAATAATCTATTAATATGGAATGAATATGATACTATTGATATAAATAAAATTATTGAATCAGATATAAAAATAAATGATGATAGATATTTTAATAATGTTCATATAATAAATATAAATAATAATATGTGTGCATATCCTTCTCAATCTTTTGAAGATAATATAAATAAGATTTTACAAATATGTAGACATTTATATATATATAATTATGCAAATAATAAATATGGAGATATATATAAATGGAAAAAAGAAGACATATCAAAAGGATTATCTATAAAATATAGTCAAGATGGAAGTACGCATAACATTTTACCTTTTGAAGAATATATATTTGGTAATGAAAAAGAAATATTGGAATATTATGAATTAAAAAATATTAATCAAGCCATATATGAAAAAACAAAGATATTTCTTGGTACATATAAAAATAATAATATAAGTAATAATATAAGTAATAATTATACATCTTTATTTGGACACCGCATAATATATTTTAATGATCTAAAACAGAAATCAAATGATTTTAAACATTTTGAGGAACATAAATATGAAGACGATAAATTTATATATAATAAAGATATACATAATATTCTTTTAGAATTGAAGGAATCATTAAATGATATATCACGTGCAAGATTAAATAAAATGGTAAGAGATAATAAAATAAGTAGTTATATAATATATCATATTATTGTTGATGATATAATGGATATTGAAACTATAAAAGAGGCATTTAAGATATTTATGATTATATATAACGAAATGATATTAGAAAATTATGTCAATAATATATTTATAAAAATATATCGTACTAATAAAAAGTCATGTACTCAAAATGGACTTAATATTGAATTTGAAAAGATGTTTAAGCTTAATGTAGTTTTAAATAAAGAAGGTGTGAAGAAAGAAAAGACTGATGGATATAATATGAAAGGTGATAATATAAAAAAAAATAATATAAAAAATAATAATATTAAAAATAATTATAATGACCACATTGTTGAGGAAATTAAGGAATTTCCTTGTTTCCAAATTGATAGTTTATATGTGAAGAGAAAACGGGCTAGAGAAGTTGACACATTATATGCCTATGATTTTATTAATCTTATAAATATATCCTTGAACAGATTGAATAAAAACAAAGAAGAAAATAAAATATTTAATTATATTAATAATATCAAAGAATTTAAACTAAAAAATGATCTTATTTGTCCTAATAGTAATAATAATAGTAATGGTAATAGTAATAGTAATAGTAATAGTAATAGTAATATTCATAATTGTAAAAATGATTCGTTGAATAAAAAAAATGGAAATAATTCTTTGGAAAAAAAAGGAGACTTCCTATTTGAACATTTTGACAATCTAAGTAATTATGAAATAAAAATAAGGAAGTCATTATATTTATCCGATGAACTAGATATAGGACAGAACAAAAGGAGTGTGATTGGTTTATTGTTAAACATAAGAACAGATGAATATGAAGAAGGTAGAGATGTAATATTTATTATTAATGATATAAGTACACAAGGTGGATCTTTTAGCATATTTGAAGATGAATTATTTTATGGTATTTCTAGTTATGCAAGAGAAAAGAAAATTCCACGTATATATATATCATGTAATTCTGGAGCACGTATTGGTTTATATAATTTTTTAATGGATAAAATAAGAATAGAATGGAAAGATGAACAGAAAAAAGAATTAGGTTATAAATATATATATATAACAGAAGATGTAAAAGAAAAAATAGATAAAGAAGATATTATATTTTTAACTGAAATTATAGAAAATAATGAAAAAAGATATATTATTGATGGAATTGTTGGGAATTTAAAAAATCCAGTAGGTGTAGAAAATCTCAGAGGAAGTGGATTAATAGCAGGAGAAACATCAAAAGCATATGAACAAATTTTTACATTGTCTTATGTTACTGGTAGAAGTGTTGGTATAGGTGCTTATTTAGTTAGACTTGGTAAAAGGACTATCCAAAAAAAAGGCTCTTCACTTTTACTTACAGGTTTTAATGCTTTGAATAAAATATTAGGTGAAAATGTATATGTAAGTAATGAACAGTTAGGTGGTGTAAATATTATGATGAAAAATGGAATATCTCAAATTCAAGTTGAAAATGATCAAGAAGGTATGGATATAATTATCCAATGGTTATCTTATATTCCAAGAACGAGTAATGATTATTATGATTTAATAAATAATATATATAAACAAAATTATAAAAATATTTTACAAAATAATAACTTTTTAATAACAAATAAGGAAAACAGTTTAAATAAAGATAACAAGCCTTTTATACATAATAAGAAATATGAAAATTTAAGTACATCACTTGATATTAAGAATAACATAAAAAATCAGATAAATACCGAAACTAAAGTTAACGTGAAAGATTCAAATATGATACAAAAAGATAGGATTAACACACAATCAAAACAAGATCAAAATATGGATGAAACGAAAGAAATAATTAAACAAATATATAATGATCAAAATATGGATGAAAAGAAAGAAAAAATAGAACAAATATATAATGATAAAAATATTAATATTACAAATAATTGCAAGACATCCAAATCAATTCATAATTCTAGTAATTCATACAATTTTGAACTTTTACATATTAATGATATGGATTACGATAATATAGATGATTCTAATATTATCGATTTGATCAAGGGGAATCAAAAACATCAAGGTTTCTTAGATAAAAATAGCTATTTTGAATATATGAATGAATGGGGAAAAGGTATTATAACTGGTCGAGGCAAATTGGGTTCTATACCTGTTGGTTTTATTGCTGTTAATAAAAATTTAGTTACTCAATCTATTCCATGTGATCCAGCATTAAAAACAAATGCTCAAAAATTAATACAAGCTCCATGTGTTTTTTTTCCTGATAATTCATTTAAAACAGCACAATCAATTGAAGATTTTAATAAGGAGAATTTGCCTTTATTTATTTTTGCTAATTGGAGAGGTTTTTCAGGTGGATCTATGGATATGTTTTATGGTATCTTAAAATTTGGATCTATGATTGTAAATCAGCTAGTCAATTATAAACATCCCGTTTTTGTATATATACCTATATCTGCTGAACTAAGAGGCGGGTCATGGGTAGTTGTAGATGAGACCTTGAATAGCCAAATTATAGAAATGTATGCAGATGTGAATAGTAAAGGGGGGATATTAGAACCACCCGGAATTGTTGAAGTTAAGTTTAGATATCCTGATATTCGGAAATTAATGCACAGTATAGATACAACTATAATTGCCTTAAATGAAAAAATGGCTAGATGTCAAGTAAAAAGCAGAAATAATAAAAATATGATATAAAATGTTTTTTTATAATATTATATATATATATATATATATATATATATGTAATATTATATGCATATACAATTTTTTATTTTATTATATTTTATTTATTTTTTTTAGAATGATGAAGAGAAGAATAATATAAAGAAAGATATAGAAACTAAGGAAAAAGAGTTGTTGCCATTTTATTTACAAGTGTGTCATAAATATGCTGATTTACATGATGTGTCAGAATGTATGAAGGCAAAGGGTGTAATTCGAAAAATAGTCCCATGGAATAAGGCACGTTCCTTTTTTTATTATCGCCTAATGAGGAGATTATTAATTAACATATTGAGGTAAATAAATAAATATATATATATATATATATATTAATTTATATGTTAATAGAATACATTATATTTGTCATATATATATAAATATTTATTTATTTTATTAGGCGAAAGTATGAGAACGATTTAATCAAAAATGAAGAGATAGAACATATTATAAATGACCTTAATAATTCAGAAGACGATGACTATATTGTATGCAATAGAGTTTTTAATAATAATATATTACGTAATTTGAAAAATGATACCAAGGATATAATATATAACAAAACATTAAATGATTTTTTAAAAATTTTTAAAATGCTATCACAGGAACAAAGGACAGAATTTATAAATAAAATAAATTCGTATGAAAATTAATTTTTATTATCATATATGTATATGTTAATAATATTATAGAATTTTTTTTTTTTTTTTTCCTTACATTAGTTTTTAATATTTATAATATATAAATAAATAAATATATTCATGTGTTTATTTACTATTGTCTTTAGTAATTGAGTAAAATTACTATTATTTTAACAAATATATATCTTATAATATTTTATTTTTTACATATATATATATATATATATATAATTAGTTCAAAGTTTTATTTTATTTTATTTATTTTATTTTTTAATTTAATGTTTAGCGTATATATGAATATAATATTTATGTATTCATTTATTTTATATGTATTGTTGTTATATAATATATATATATATATATATATATATATATATATATATATATACATATATATATATATATTGAAGGTTATATATTTTCTATTGTTTATTGATGAATACATTAAAAAAATTAAGAATAATAATAAATAATTAGTTATAAGAATTTGTATGTTTATTTTTTATATACTTATATTATTTTATATGTTTTTCTGTTCTGTTCTGTTTTTATTATTATTATTATTTTTTTTTTTTTACACGTTATATTTATCATTCACAAAAGATACATATTAGAAAAATAAGTGTCCATGATATTATATATATATAAAATATATGATGGATATTTATTTATTTATTTTTTTTTTTTTTTTTCTAAAGATTCATTATAAAGTTTTTAATTGACAAATACTTAATATTAATATAAATTATGGTTAATTAATTTTTTTAAGTGATGTTATTTTAAGAAAAACAAAATAAAGGTATACATATATATGTATTATATATTATATATATATTTTGTTTAATAATTAAATATAATATAAATATACATTATATAAATTATAACTCTATATTTTTATATTTAATCTTTTTGTTTCATTATTTTGACTGCTTTATATATATATATATATATTTTTTTTTTTTGGTTTTTTTTTTTTTTTAATTTTTTTGTATTAATTATATATAATATATAAATTAAATATATATATATTATTAAAATGATCATAAAATGAAAACAAAATATATTTTTTTTTTTTAGTTGAGGCTATTAAAAATAAATAATTTGCATATATTGTTAAAATAAGTTATACATATAAAAATATTATAAGAAATAGATATAATTTTCCAAAAAAAAAAAAATATATATTTAATGGATACACATATATGTATAAAGGATGGTATAAAATATATATAACACAAATTGTTCATATATATATATATATATATATATATATATATATTTATCTATTTATGTATATATATATTTTTTATTTAATATTTATTTGCTTTGCATTATTTTGATTAATTATGGGAGATATAAATTATTATGAATCCAGATTAAGAAAGGATAACAAAATAGAATATGTTGATAATATATTTTTATCCAAATATATGTTAAATAATATAGAAAATGCTATGCAATATTTTTATACTTGTCCTTTTTATACATTAAGGAGTAAAATGAGTTTGAATGAAAAAATAAGAACTGGAAGAATTATTAATGATGATGATGAAGGATATATATTTAATATAGTATATGATAATTTGAATATTTTAAAAGAGAATGAACCAAATGATATTGTATCTATGCATATATATTATAATACTAATAGTATATTTCATATATGTTTAAGTCAGAAATATAAAATGAATAATGTAAATTGTACTAAAGTTATTCAATATTTCTGTATTGTTAATGGAAAGATATATAGTACTTTATCATTTGGTGAATTATTAACAAATAAAATAAATAATATTGTTAGAAATATTAATAATTTATTTGACTCAATTAATAATATGACTAATTTTAATATAACGTCCAATTATTATTTTAAAGCAAAGGATGAGGAATATACAGAACGGCTTAATGAAGAATATAAAATAAATGATATGTATATAACAACAAGAAAAAAAAGATAAAAAAAAAAATAATATATATATATATATATGTTTTATTTTTTTTTGATTTATATAGTATAAGTTTCATATTTGAAATATGCATTGACTCTATATATAAATTATATATATATATATATATATTATATATATATGCTTATTTTTTTTATTTAATTTTTTTTTTGTCCAAATTTGTTATTGAAAATAAAAATTATAAAATTTATAAAAATTAATGTAATATATATATTTATTTATGTATACATATATATGTATGTTTATTTTTTATGCTTTTCTTTTGTTAAAAAAGACCCTAAATGTTCATTATCAAATATTGGTATTGTAGAATATTTTAATGTTGCATTTTCTAATTCTTTACGAAGATAATGTACCCTTTCACATTTTTTTAAAAACATATATTCATCATTATATAATTTATTATTAATATCCTTGTCTTTTTCATAATTATTAAATTGGGTATCATTCATTTTTACATAAGCATTGATGTCCTCTTGTTGATTAAAATCATAAGAATAGGAAGGAGATGAATTTTCATTTTCACTATCATTTATATTATCATTCGCATAACTTTTTTTTTGTTCTTTTATATATTCATTCATATTGTGTCCCTCATTTTCTATAATATTTTTGCACGTGTCTTCTCTTCCTAAAAATATTACTTTTTTCTTTTCTTCTATTTTATTATTATGAAGAATACATCCGACAGTGCCAAAACAATTAATGAGGAAAAAGGTTCTTATGCTATTTATCTGCGAAGAAAATGGAAGAATAGACAAGGAAAAAAAAAAAAAAATATATATATATATATATTATTTCATTTTAATAACTTTTTGATATTAGCCAATAATTATGTGATAACTTTATATTTTCTATTTTCACACTTACTATATTGTTAAAATAAATTTTTAATAAAAAATTATCCGTGCTCGTTTTTTCCACTGGACATTCAAGACATTCTATCTGGAAGAAAATAAAAATTAAAAATAATAAATAAAAAAAATAAAAATATATATATATATAAAAAAAATACATAAAAATAAAAAAAAATAAAAAAAAAATATAAAAAAAAAAAAATAAAAAAAAAATAAAAAAAAAAACAAAAATAACAAAAAAAACAAAAATAACAAAAACACAAAAAAAATTATAAAAATCATAAAAATAAAAATAAAAATTTTTAGTAAATACATAATTTTTTGTAAAATAGAAACGAACAAATATATGTTCGTACATATATATATAAATATATATATATATATTTATATATTTATATTATTTTTTTTTTTTCTTTTTTTTTTTTTTTTGTAAATAACAAAATGGATAATAAATCCTTATTGATTCATATTATATATATAATATATATATTTATATTATATATGTCTGTATATTATAAATCTGTACATTATATATATGTATATTTATTCTTACTTGTGAACTTTCTATAATTGCATAAAAGCTCTGTACAAAAATTTCTGTATGTATATTAACAAATTTATGTAGACAACTTAAATCACTCATTTTCAATATATATTTGTATTTTACTATATTTTATATTGATATTTATTTTTATATGTATATTAATTGTATACTTTCTTAATATTTATATGTATATTAATTGTCTACTTTCTTAATTTTT
>NC_041706.1:2742538-2782538 GCF_900097015.1 Plasmodium sp. gorilla clade G2
GAAGAAACAAAAAATGAAAATAATATATATAAACTTAATAAGAAAGGTACTTTATTCAAGTCAAATATTTGTTTTAATAGTTTAGATTATGAACATATGTATAAAGATCATCCACTTTTTCATACGTTACCTATGTATCTAAATATCAATGATGCTTTTATAGAATATAAGAGAGCTCATGAAAATAAACATTTTGATATGTTGGAAAAAAAAAATTTTAAAATTAAGGATAATTTAAAAAAAGAAAAAGATAATATAAATACAAGTGATAATATGATTGTACATTTTAATTATAATAATACTACTGATATTGAGAAGAATAAATGTGAAGATGATGTAATGGGTCATGATAAAAAAAATAATAATATTAATAATAATAATAATAATAATAATAATAATAATAATAATAATAGTAATATTAATAATAATATTAATAGTAATATTAATAATAATAATAATATTAATAATAATAATAATATTAATAATAATACTAATATTAATGTTAATATTAATAGTTATAGTAATAATAATATATATTATAAACCAAGTTATGAAGAACAATTAGAACATATTAAAATTGTTGGAGGGAAAAGATTCATTTGTGAAAGTCATATTATTGAAATACTTAATATATTTTTTTTTTATTTTAATGATAAAAATAGTTATATTAGATGGTGTTTATCAAAAAGTTTTGGTAATATTATGATATATTTAAATATAGATAATATTAATATTGTTATTAATAATTTTGATGATTATACAAAATATAATGATTATAATATACTATGTACAATTAATTATACTTTATTCCATTTTTTATTTAATAAAAATATTATTTCACTACATATTTTAAATTATCTATTAAAAAAAATAATATATAGTTTATATTCAGATAATGTTAAAATATATCCTAGTGCCTTTGTATTATTATATAGCTTATTTAAATATAATAAATATATAAAAATGAATTTTGATAATAATGTGACTAGTATTAATTACTTTTTATTTCATCTTATATTTATTAAATTGATTATTTTCTCATTATTTGAGGATAATATTAATATTAGAAAATCAGCTATGTCCTTATTACAGATATATATAGGAAAATTTAATTTCTTTTATGAATTAAAATATAAAAATATATTAGATAATAATAACACACAAATTGAACGTACATATATTAATAATAATAAAACAGAAGTGGGACATACATATCTTAATAATAATAATAATAATAATAATAACATTTGTATTAATAATTTAGTTGCAAATATTCCGTTAAAAAATAATCTACATAATCATGAAGAAAAAAAAAATATTATTCCATATTTTACAGATAAAGCAAAAGGAAACTTAAATAATTTATTAGAACATAATATATATATAACAAATAGTATAAATAATCAGGAACATTTTTTTGATCGTATGCTAGATTTTATTAACTTATTTTTTAATCATTCAGATATAAGTACCTATTACGAAAATGTTAGAAATATGTCAAATGGATTTTTAGATAATTCTAGAATAAATATTCCATTGATAAAATATACTATTGATAATAAAAATATTAACATTGATGATAATAAAAATATTAATATGAATGATAATAAAAATATTAATATGGATGATAATAAAAATATCAATATGGATGATAATAAAAATATTAACATTGATTATAATAAAAATATTAATATGAATGATAATAAAAATATTAATATGGATGATAATAAAAATATCCATATTGATGATAATAAAAATATCCATATTGATGATAATAAAAATATCCATATTGATGATAATAAAAATATCCATATTGATGATAATACCAATTATCTTAATATTTTTTATGAAAGAAATCATAAATATATGAACAAAATAAAAAGAGATATTTTTAATAAGAATATTGAATTATTACAAACGTGTAATTTTAATGAATTAATAAATTTAAAAAAATCTATTATTATTAAAACAAAAATGGTGTGTAATTTTTTTTTATATAAATATCCAATTATTTATCATTTATATTCCAATAAATTATTCCATGAGAATGTAAATGTACGATTATTGTCTTCTGAATCCTTATCTAATTTATGTGTTGTTGATTGTGATTATTTTATTTATGTTGTTCTTCCATTTTTAATAAAAAAAAGTTATGAAGAGAATGTTTTAATAAAACATGGATCTATAATTTGTATTTCCAAAATATTATTAAAATTAAAGAAACGAATTAATGAGAATTTACAAAATGATATAAAAAATATTATTATCTATAGTGAAAAAAAAAGAATTTATAAATATAAAAAAGGAGAAATCTTAAGACATTCTTTATGTTTATTAATTCAAAGTATATGTCAATGTAACTATTTTCTTGTAAAAAAAAATACTTGCACATTTTTTAAAGATATATTAAATAATAATTTATTTCATTATAATGAAATTATTCAATTTGAAGCTTCCAAAATTTTTTATTATTTGCCTATATATTTATTAAGTAAACAACATACTATTGAATTTATATATCAAGTATTCTTTAATATTATTAAAAAAAAAAACAATTTTCTTCATTTAAAAGGATATTTTATACTCTTATGTTTTGTCAATGATACTATTATTCCACATGTATGTTCTGAACTTGTACAACTTTTTTATTATATTCTAAAAAAAAATTCAACCCTTTATAAAACCAAACATAAATATTTTATTAAACACACAAAGGAAAATATACAAAATGTCAATGAGGAATATACCAATGATTACAATGATATAAAAAAGGATGTTCATTTCTTTAAAAAAATTAACTTTGAAACTTATCCCATTGATTATAATATGAAAATCTTTTGTTTACTTGCACTCTTTAATGTTGTCAATAACTTAAGGAATATATATATATCCGATTTCTTGAAGGTTTATACTAAATGTACCATAAATTTTAAGGGCTTAATTAAATCCATAAATCCAAAAATTCATAAAAAAAAAAATATAAATAACATAAATATTCAGGATATGGACCATTTCAGTAATAGTACAAATGAAAGTAATGACATGGACAATTGTTATTATGAAATTGAAAATAATAAAATAGATTGCTTAAAAAAAAAAGCTAGTTACCTGAACGGTTCAGGTAATAATTCATCAAATGGAAAAGCATTGGAGGATAATTTAAAAAATGATAGATTATATAAAAATAATAACATTATTAATAATAATAATAGTAATAATAACAATAAAATTGATGATAAAGATTTTTGTGTTGAAAAAGATTCGGTGGATATTAATTATAATGAACTAACAATTCCTTTAAACGTTTCATATCATAAAAAAAAAAGACGAAAAAGAAATACGAGTTTTTATATAAAAAAAGATATCAATTTTATAAAGAAAGAAATAAGTTGGGATAATGTTTTAGAAAAAAGTAAAAAGAAAAATGGAGGTATTCATAGTGATATACTTGAGTACAAATTAAATATAAACAAAATAACAAAAATATTAATTTTATATTTACAAGAATATGTATATGAAAATGATATAGGGGATTCCCACATTTTTGTAAGAGAAATATGTTTGGGATTAACCATATTTTTATTAACATCTTATCCGTTATATTTTTTTAAAAAAAGAAATAAAAATGTTCAAAATGTAAAAAATATAGAAAATATAAAAAATATAGGAAATGTTATAAATAAATATAAAGACAACATTAAACAAAATAATGATGATATAAGTATATGCAAGGCGGATACATGTTCATGTGAACAAAAATTAAATTATACAAATGAAAAATCTTCAGATAAAAACAAAAATATGTTTTTAAGTAAAAATTATTTTTATGAACAATTTGAATCTGATAACAGTTATGAAGATGAGGATGAAGAACATGTTAGTGACAAAAAAAGAACAGATGATATATTAAAAAATGAGAAAGAAACTTATTCTATATATATTTTATATAATATAAAAAAGAAATATATTAATATACTTATTCAATTATTATTAAAATTATTATGTGAGAAAAATATGAGAACACATAAAATGTGTTTATTTTTATTAAATTATTTATATAACTATGCTATATTTAATACTAAAGTGAAAAGAATGGCTACATTTTCTTTCCATAATGTATTTAATAAATATTGTCATGATTTTTCGTATGAATTATTTCTTAAAAAAAAAATTGATGATAATATAAGGAAAAGCAAAATGAATATATATAATTATTTAAATACTTATTCTGATAATATTTATAATGTGTTTGAAAATATAATTATTCATACATGTGATTATTATCAACCATTATATTTAAAAGAAAATAAGGACCAAAATATAGAATTTGAAAAAGAAAATATACATAATAATCCTTGTTTTTGTATGTATGAAGAAGAGATTACTTCCTTATTTTTAAATAAAAATTATAAGTTTAATTTGATAAAAACGATATTTAACAAAATAAATAATTTTATATATTTATACAATTATGCATTAAAATATGCTAGCTCTTCTATATTTCATAAGAATAAATATATATCCACGCGAAAAGGGTTAATTAAAGGTCACACTGAAATAGATAATATGGAAGGCTGTGATAATATGAATAAAACAAATAATGTGAATAATATGAATGATAATTTAGATAGTGCATGTAAGAATAATTGTGGATTTAATATAATCACGGGAAATGAAAAAAATGATGATTTGTGCTTTGATTCCATTTTTGACAACATACAAATAAATAACGATTTTATCGATGAAATGAATATGAGTGAAAATGAGGAGCAGATTACTATAGAAGAAGAAGGATTAATAAAAGATGTTCACTTTCTTTTAGATAAAGCAAAAAAAAATATTAGTGTAGTTAAATGTTTAGAATATAATGAGACATATTTGTATAAGCATATATTTTACTTATTATTTTTGAATAAATATAATTATTATATAATTAATGGTTTTTTTAATAGTTTATGTTATTATTCTTCTTATAGTGAATATAGTAATTATGAATACACCAATTTGATTAAGAAAGGAAAAGAAAAATCTATTGAATTTTTATTCTTAGAGTTTTTACAAACATATAAGAATATATATACCTTTGGATATATTAGAGATGACATATTATTTTTGTATATACGATATTATAAAAAATATTATGTAAATTATGATTATTCTATTGTTGATAATATAATTTATCAATATAATAATAATAAAAATAAAAAGTCCCAAAAAATATTATTATATCCATATAAAAATAAATATGAAAACATATTAGATAATAAAGAAAATGAAAATATTCATATGGATCAAAATATGCAAAATGTTTTTAACAAGTGTGATAATTTTTCTAATTGTTCAAATTATATGGAGAATTATTTTTCTCTTTTTAATTATAATATGCATGATATAAATTTGAAAGAAATAATATCATTAGAAAAGAAGTGTAGGCACTTTAATTATTCATATAATATATTTAATAATTATAACATTTATTTTGATGGAAATATAATTTTATTTTATAATAATGTTGATTGTGATAATATAAATAAAAGTTTACAAAAAAAAAAAAGAATGAAAGAAAATAAAAAAATAAAAAAAGAGCAACATGAAAAAATTGAATTATTACCATATGTAAATATATGTCTAATTAAAATTTTATATTTCTTAAATAATTTTAATTTAGTACAATTAGAAATATTTTTAAAGAGTGTTAATTCATTTATTAAATCATCTACAATGAATAATTTTGCAGCATATACTTTTCTACATTTTTTTCTTTTATCACTGGATAAATATAATTCATTTGCTCTTATTAAAACAATATCTGAGGTTATTATAAATATTTTTATGTGTCCAACTATTCACAATAATATAAAACGATTGGCTATGTTCTTGATTCTTCAATTATTAGTACACAGGTGAATAAAAAAAAAAAAAAAATACATATAAATATAAATATATATATATAAATATATATATATGTTAATAATAATATATTTTTTTCTTCTTTAGGTATCCCAAGATTCGAGAATTTACAAATGAATATTTTTATGCAAATATAAATTTCATATCTCCTAGCGAATTTAAACATTATTTATTTAATAGTTATGAAGATTTAGAAAGTATTATTTCTATATTGATAAATACTCAGTTTTCAATTATGCTAAAGAAAGAGAATTGTCATATAAAATTAGCAGTAGAAGAAATATCGACTCTTTTAAATATTCCTTATTAAATGACGTTTTCATCATGATCATCATTTTCTAAATCATCGTCACTTTTATTGTAATCGAAAATATAGTCATCTTCCATGGCTATTTCTTCATCACAAGCATCTAAATAATATAAAAATAATTAAAAAAAAAACAAAAAATTTATAAGATAAATTAATATATAAAAAAATATATATATATATATATATATGTGTATATAACATATGACGTGAGTGTAATATAATTTACCACAATTAATATGTATATATAATATATAAACATAGTGTATCATAATTAATCATAAATAATTTATATATATATGTGAAGGCAATGTATTAAAAATAAACATATATATTTAATTTTTTTTTTTATAGTTTATTTTAAATTTTATATTTGTAGCTATACAATACTTACTTGATATATTTTCGTCCTTATGTTTTTCTTTTTCTTCATTTTCATCTTTGTCTTCATTTTCTTTTTCATTTTCTTTTTCATTTTCGTTGTCATTTTCTTTTTGAATTGTTTTATTCATTGCTTTTGGTACATTTAAAAGAACTTTTTCTTCTTGATAAATATTTTTATAAGAATTAAAATATAATTCGTAAGGATAATAATGGACATTATATTTTGAAATTATTTTTTCTTTGTATACATCCAATTCTTTTTTATCGTATATTCTATTTTTCTCATAATTACATATGTCTATACTTTTCATATGGTACTTTAAAATATTATTTGTAATAACATAATCTTCATTATAACTGTTCATATCAAATTTGCTAGTAAGCTTGTTCACATCAAAATCAAAAACTGTAAAGGTTATATGAAAATGTATATATAAAAATAAATTATGAATAAATATTCTTTTAAAATGGTAAATATGGTATATATATATATATATATATATATATATTATAAGTATAGGATATGTTGACAAATGTAAAGTATATATGACATGATAATATATATAATAAATGTTTGTATAATATTTTAATTATATATACATATATATATTTTTTTTTTTAATTTATTATAGCTAATAATACCTTTTTCTTCCGATTTGATGTTGTTCTGCTTTAATTTATTACTCATATTGATTTAAAAATTATTTCGTATACTCTTGCATTGCTTCTTTTTTTTTTTTTTTTTCTTTTTCCATATGATAATATATAAAGGGTAAAAAAATATTTATCTTAAGAAAAAGAAATATAGATAAATTATAAAAAGAGTTCTACTATATATATAAATATATTTTACTTACATATTATCATTTCAACATTTTTACTAAAAATTAAAAATTAAAAATATTTCTTTTCATAGGTAAAATATTTATTATATAATATATAATATATATTTATTGTTGGAGCAATACAAAATAATACATATGTGGTATATATTATGTATATAATATATATATATATATATATATATAATAAATATATTACCAACATCATAATAATATAATTATTATAATATTAAATATATATAAATAATATATTTATTTATTTATTTTTTTTTTTTTTTTTCAAGTCTAAGAAAAAAATAAAATTTTTTATAAACATTAATATATTTATATATATATCTAATTTTTTTACCATTTAGTACGAAAAGAAGAAAAAAATATTTTATATAAAAAATATGATAAAAAAAAAAAAAAAAAAAAAAAAAAGATGAATAAAAACAAGGAAAGATTATTGTTATAGTATTTAAGCATTTATATTATATATATAATTTTATATATTTTATTGTTTTGATAATATAATATATATATATATATATATATATATATATATATATATATCCATTTATATGTTAATAATTTTATTTAATGTAAAAAATGCAGAATACGCAAAACAGTTCGATTTGCTTTAAGAGGAGGCCTCTTATGAAATATAATGCTGATATGAATTTAGATTACAATATAGAAGATAATGTGAGATATTTTATTTCGTATGAACTTAATAAATTCAAAGGAAATAAAAAAAAACAGTTGAAGAAAAAAACAAGACTAAGAGTAAAAATTGATAAGAAAATAGCTTCCTTTGTTTTTCCTCGATCAAGAAAAGAAAAACGTCTAAGATTAATTTATATAAAGAAAATACTTCGAAAAAAATTAAAAATAAGAAAATGTATGAGAAAACTTAGGCAAAGATTAAAAGAACATGAATATTTTATTTCAAAATTTATTGGAAAAGAAGACGAAGAAACAAATTTTGAAAAAATGAAAGAAGAGAATATATCATCTGAGGATATGGACAATAAGGAATAAATATAATATATATCAAATATCAAATATGATATAAGATATGTGATATATGATAATTTTTTTTTTTATTTTTTTTATTTGTGTATTATATTTGAAGTTTTATAAATTATTAAATTGTAGTTAATTCAAAAATTTATGCATACATATAATGTATATATATATATATATATATTTATATATGCAATGTTGATAATTTCTTTAAAAATATATATATATATATATATATATATATATATATTCATATTTATCATTGAAAGAAATTTTATCTTTCTTTTTCTTTCATATATATATTATATTTATATTGTCCTATCCTGGATATTTGATAAAAAGATGTCATACTCATAAAGAAGTTAACTAAAAGAAGGGAAAGAAAAAAAATTAAGAATAATTAAGATATAGGAACTTAAAAACATTGTGGCTATATGAATACTCAATTATTATCACACATAAATATCTATCTATATATATATTAATGTACATGATTTTATTTTTTCAAAATTTTTACTTGTTAACAAATTAAGGTTCCTAGGCTTAATCATATAAGCAAATCGTGTGAACAACAATCCAGTTAAACAGATAGCTGTTAAATTGAAAAAAATGAAAGGAATAATAAAATAATATATTGTAATAATATTTATATTAATATATATATATATATATATATATATATATAATAATATTACCAATTTGTTGTGGTAAAGATAAATAACTTGGATCTCTATTAATATCTGCAATATTAGCTAACGATATAGACCATTTAAAAGTAGGTGCCCAAAAATGTATAGTCAAGATACCAGTATCAGATACTATAAAGAAAAAAAATATATATATATGTATATATATATATATATATATATATATATATATATATGTATAATATGTATTATCAAAAAAATACATATGGTAAATATTATCTATTTGATTTCTTTTTTTTTTTTTTTTTTTTTTTTTGTGTCCATTTTTACCAAGCACTTTTTTTAAACTCTCATTTATATTATAACATTGTATTTTTTTTTTTAGTTTTGGTATAATATTAGGATAAAATATTTTTCTTATTATTTCCATTTTTTTTTTTTTTTTTTATGATATATATATCAATACATGGAAAAAATATAAAGAAATAAGAAAAGTAATATATTTTACATATATATATATATATATATATATTATTTATGATTTATAATTTTTTCTTATCCCATTTAGTTATATTTTTACAAATTTTATGTTTTTATTTTTTTTGTGATATTTATTCCTTTTTTTTTTTTTTTTTACTGTAATTCATAGTGAATGAAATAAATACATATAATAATATAACTTTATAATATATTCTATATTATATATATTATATAACACATATAAAAAGAAAGGAAAGAAAAAAAAATTATTACCTTAAAAATTTAAAAATATAAAAATTAGAATGAAAAGATTAATGAGCATCATTAAATATATATAAATGTGTATGTATTATGATATTTGTTCTTTGATAAATATAAACATAAACATAAATACATATATATATATATATATAATTTGTTATTTATAAAATGGAAAATATTATTTTTTTGTATCACGTATAAATAAATATATATATAATATAATATTGATAATTAAAGAAAAAGAACTAGCTTTTTTATATTGAAAAAAAAAAAAATAAAATAAAATAATATATATTTATATTTATTTATATATATTTTTTTATGGTATTTTCTCATTATTTAGTTCCTCTTAATAATTAACAAGGATTAAAATAAACATATTATTCTTCTTATATAAATTATTTTGTATATATTATATTTATTTGTATAAAAAAAAAAGATAATATAATTAATGCGGAATATATATAAATAATTCAATCTTTAACAAAATAAAGAATTTGTCAAATATAAATATAGACAACATAGTTTTTAAATAAAATATAATTTATTTTTATTTCATCACTACACTTGATTAATATATATATATATATATATATAAGATTTAAACTGGTAGGTATAATATTTTAATAAAAAAAAAAAAAATACAAATTAACCACGCAAATATGTCTTATTGGTATATATATATTTTTTAAATATAAACTTAGAGTAATTTTTGTATGCTTCAAAAAAAAAAAAAAAAAAAAAAAAAAGTGTAACTGTTTTTTAAAATAAAGATATTATATATAATAAATTTATACATATATATATATATTTTATTTTATTCTTTCTATGATACTGCTCCCTATGAATTATGTTATACACTTTTAATAAATTTTCCTCATACGCGTGTAATATTATATATATATATTATATATATATGTCCATTAAAAAAAAAACTGATAATTTAAAACATTTTTTATTAATAGACAATATTTTTATTTAAAAATAAAAAGAAATAATAACGTATAAAATTTTTTTTTTTTTTTTTTTTTTTTTTTTTTTTTTTTTTAAGGATACTTTTTTATCATCTTAATAGTTCTTATTTTATTATTTTGTAAATCATTTATACTTGACAAAAAAGAAAAAGTCATTTCTGTTTCTATATATATATATATATATATATATATATATTTATTTATTTAACCTTTTCATGAATGAGTATAATAATGTTAATATGGAACAGAAGAAGGAAAAAAAAAAGGAGGAAGAGAAATATAAGAATATTATAAAGAAGGAGTATGTATATATATATATATATATATATATATATATATATGTTTATATTTTATTATGTGTTGTTTTCTTATTCTATAAAATATATAAATCTGTATTCTTCAAAAAATTTATGTTACCATATATATATATATATATATATATATATATATATATATATATATATGTATATATGTATATATTTATTTATTTATATTTTATATGTTTTGTATACTTGTATATTATTTTAATCTCCTTTCAGATATTTTATATTTCCTCGATTATATGACAAAAATAAAGAAATAGAATACAATAAATTAAGGATACATAATATAAAAGAATATATTTGTATTCACCTGACCGTATCTCTATTTATTATTCTTATAGAATGTTTTGTATTTTCTTTCAGTAAAAAATAAAATAAAATATAATAAAATAAAATAACAAAATGACCAACATTTTATATAATTATATTTTTATTTATTTATTTATTTATTTGTACCCGTTTTAGATTTGAATATAAAAGATACGACATCGATGGAAATATGTGTAGTAATATTTTCCATTTTGAATTGTTTAATGCATATTGTTGTCTTAATAAAAATGTATTTCTTTACATCTGAAAATGTGTATACTAAATGGGTATTCATTGGATATATACTTTTAGTAAGTGTGTGATAAGTAAAATAAAGAAAAACAAATAAACACACACACACACAAACATATATATATATATATATATATAACACTTATTTGTAGAATCAGATTTTTCAATTTCTATCTTTATATTTCTTTACCAAAAGAAATGAACAAAATAAAAATGATATTGCTCATTTGAAATATTATGACAACAGATTTAATTTGTATCTGCACTTTTTTGTGGACTCTGTTTTTATTCTTTGTTTACCAGCATTAAGGTAATTCATAATAATATATATATATATATATATATATATATATTTATATTTATATATTTATATTTATATATTTATTTTTATTTTTATTTTGTTGAATGTTTAGCTTTTTCCTGTCTGTTTTCTTTATGATCTTGTTCGTTTGCCTAAATATCCTACTTTTTAATATCGTCAAATTTAATAAAGTAAATTATGGTAGCGATATTTATCACATGTGTTTGCTAAGCATAGTGCTGTTGATGGTTTTCATATTGCGTTATATGATGGAAGAGAGGAATAGATTATTATTTTTCTTTATAAAAGATATGATGTTAGATAATTATAGAAAATGGTATGCTGAATGCATGGGAGGTCATTATGATAAGGATAAAGATTCTATGACAGTAGATGTTGATAATAATAAATATAAAAAGGAGAAGGATGAAAATTATAAATTTTTATTTTCTAATAAATGTATATTGTTTCATGATTTTACTCTTAATGGTTGTTATAAAGATTATTATTCGATGATTTCTTTTTTAAGAAAATTGTTAAAAAGTTGTAACCTGAAAGAAAATATAAATGAGAATACTAGTGTTAATATTAATGGGTATAGATATGAGAATATGAATTGTGATGATAATATAAATTCGAATATACATAAAAATTATAATTCATGTTATGAAGAATTAAAAAAGAATTTAAATGAGTCCGATATATTAACTATAGCATATGAAGTAGAAGTATTGAAGAATATAAAAAAAATAAATTCTGATGAAATAGGAAAAAATTGGGATTATTCATTTATTGATTCTGAATATGGAAAATCAACTTTAGTTATATTAGAAGTGGGTTATCATTTGATAAGTCCATATATAGAAAATAATGAGAATAAAAGAAAGAAATTACAATTATTTTTATTATTAATAAATAGTATGTATTTTCCTAATCCATATCATAATGCTAATCATGGTGCTACTGTATGTCACTTATCAAAATGTTTAGCTCATATAACAGATTATGATAGTTATTTAAATAATACATATATGATATGTTATTTAATAGCATCTATAGCACATGATGTAGGACATCCTGGAAAAACAAATTCATATTTATCTGAAACAAATCATATATTATCAATACGATATAATGATATGAGTATATTAGAAAATTATCATTGTAGTATAACATTTTCTATATTACAACTTATAGGTTTCGATTTTTTAATAAATAATGAAGATACGAAATTAGTTGAAAAAAATAAATATACGAATATGAGGAAGTTTATTATTGAGCTAATAATATCAACTGATATGAAATTACATTTTGAATATGTAGACATATTTAAAAAAAGAAAAAAAAGTCAAAATTTTGATATAAGTGATAGGGATGCAATTAATTTAGGAACTATAAATATTAAGCTAGCTGATATTGGACATACATGTTTGAAATGGAAAGATCATGCAAAATGGACTATGTTGGTAAGTGAGGAATTCTTTTCTCAGAAGAAGGTTGAGGAGTTACACAAAAACAAAAATAGAGGTAACAAAAATAAATAAAATATTACAAAAATATATATATATATATATATACATATATTTATATATATACATATATATATATTTATATTTTTTTTTTTTTTTTTTTTTTTTTTTTTTTTTTTTTTTGAAAGACCCCTTAAATTTCCCCCAATTTGGAAAAGAGGAAAACATAGATGAAGGAATGATTTTTAATTATGAAAATATATACATAAATTATATAAATAATATAAACAACATAAATACATATGATTATAGTTATATTAAATTAAATTTTATTCATCATCATGATTTTGTCAAAAGTATTCCTAGTACTCAAGTGTATTTTTTTGAAATTATTGTAATGCCATTAATTAAAGAACTTCAATCAATGGAAAAAGCAAAAAAAGAAATTACACAAAAAGTTTTACACAACCTTAATATTAATTTAAAAACTTGGAGACTTATTGAAAAAAATATTAATTTATTTTATAACACAGAAAAAATGACTGGAACAGATTATTATAAAAATTTAGAGAAACAAAAGTTATTAAGGGGAATACGATTGTTGGATATAGCTGAGGAAGACGTTATATCACTAACAGAAAATTTTAAAGAAGAAATAAAACAGGAAGAATCATGATACAATTTTTTTTAAATCGCAATAGAAATTTTAAACAAGACAAAAAAATAAAAAATAAAAAATATAAAACATAAAACATAAAACATAAAAACAATAAAGAGGAAATCAAAACAAGGGGAAATATTTCTTTTATACATAATATGTTATCAAAAGTATTATTTAACAAAATATGTTTTATTAACATATCGATTATATTTTCATTTTCAAAATGAATATATGTCTGAACATATATATCATTTCATTTTTCTGTTGTTTATAAAAATGATACTTTACTGATATATGAACGAGTTTAAACATATATATATTTATATATTTATATGTTTCTTTTTTTTTTTTTTTTTTTTTTTTATTATCTAATATTCTTTCGACAAGATATCAAAGTGTATTTAATCGAATAATATATTTGTTCTATATATATATATATATATATATATGTAACTGTTAAAGTTTGTAAAATAAGAAAAAAAAAAAAAAAATTTATATAAATAAATATATTTATATATATATATATATATATATATATATATTTTATTATAAATAACTTTTTAATACGCATAATTTTAACATATTGTTGTTTTTGAAAATAATAAATATTATTCGTATTTAAAAAAATATATATATATATATATATATATATATATATATACATGTCTATATATTGTGTCAAATTTTATAACACATAAAATATTATATAACAATTTTGATTTAATTAGTGTTTGCTTTTTTATCATTCATATATTTAACATAATCATCCTTAATCATGTTCATTCTTTCATTGTAGTATGTTCTATCTTCATCATCTAAAAACTCGTCATTTTTTTCTTTTAGCTTTTTTAAAATAAATTCTTCCCTTTCACTTTTGTTCCTGAGTTTTCTCCAGTCGATATAGCTTATATGGATAACATTATAGCCTGAAAAAAATAAATATAAAAATATGCATATATATATATATATATATAATAAATAATTAGGAATATATATTTTTTATTATATATATATATATATATATAATTATATTTCCTTTTTTTTGATTATACCTAGTTTTGTTAATATTCTGTGCTTTAATTTTGTATATGTAGTGTATCGATTACTGTTTGCATAAAAATGAGAAGGTCCATCAACTTCTATAGCTATAGGTCTATCATCTGCAAAAAGTGAATTTTCCTCATTTTTATTTTCCTGTTCATTTTCTGTACTTTCGTTTTGATTTTTATTATCGCTAGCTGTTTTTAATGGACTAGCTAATTTTTCAGTTATTAATTTTATAAGTTTTAGTTTCTCTTGTTTTTCTTCTTCTGTTAAATTTTCATCTACTTCAAAAACGTTAGGAATATCTTCTTCATTTTCTATCCATTCAGAGGATGAATTTTTATCACTACATGTATTTTTATCATCTTGATTTATTTTATCACTAAATCTATTCTTATCATCTTGATTTATTTTATCATTATCATTCATGTCATTTTCCATATTATTCTTTTCACAATTTTTTTTATTTAATTCCTCGTTCATTACAATATCATCATTAATTTCGTTTACATTTTCTTTTTCCTTTATATTTTTTTTTTCATTGTCATATATATGTTCGTGTGATTTATTATTTATAAAATTATCCTTATCATTTAATTGCATGTCATTGTTTATATTATCATCATATGAATACTCTTGTGAATGATTATCTTTATTTTTATTATCAGAATGATTGTTATATATATTTTTATCCTTTATATATTCCTCCTTTGTTCTTCTATTTTGATGATTATAAGATGACATGTTGGAATGTATATTATATTCTTTATTATGATTATAATTCATATAATTATAATCACAATTATCATTCTTATTACATTTTTCATCTATATTTTTGGTATGTTGCATATTTTCTTTTCTCTCATTTAAATCCTCCATTTTGTTATTTGATGTAGTGTCATTGTATATACTGTGTATATTATCAATATTGTCATTATTATTATTATTATTATTATTATTGTAATTATTGTAATTATTATTCCCTCCCTTTAGATAATCTAATGTATGACTGTCATCATTACCATTTGTATTATCCTTATTATAATACTGTTCATAAAATAATTCATCATTTATTTCTGTTTGTGTCATATTATTTTCCATCTGATTCATATTATGATTCACATAAAATGTATCATTATTATTATGTTTATTGTCATAACTGTGCACATAATTGTTATTTCTATAATTATTTGAATTATAATTACTATGTTGACTAGTTTTTAATTTACCATCATTTTTTGGAATGTCTCCACTCTTCATATTTTTCTTATTCAACTCATTATCATCTTCGTAATTATTATTATTTTTAATATTTTTATTTACATGTATGTAATTCGAATAGCTATTATTAATGTAGTTGTTTTTTCCATCACAAAAAAAGCGACGGCTTTTTATTTGAGAATAAAAAAAAGTCCTTCCCCTCTTCAATAACATTATTTAAAATATAGAAAAAGAAATATATTTATATATATATATATTATATATATATATGTATATTATATAAGGAATAAATAAATATTACATATATATAAATATATATATATATATATATATATAATTTTATTTTTGAATTGTAGAAAAGAAAAAATTTTCAAATAATATATACATTAAATAATATTCACATATTATATATATATATATATATGTAAGAAATAATTTCCACACAATGTCATCTATTTTTTTTAAAGGCTATTTATATATATTATTATAAAATATCATTTTTTTAATTAATATATAAATATAGAAATAAAAAAAAAAAAAAAAAAAAAAAAAAAAAAAATTATAAAAATAATAAATATTTAAAATTACGTGGGTATATATAATATATGTACAAACCTATATGAATATAAGGGGCGCACAAAAAAAAAAAAAAAAAAAAAAAAAAAAATTATAATATACAATATAAAGTAAGCTTATATATATATATATATATATATATATATATATATATATATATGTATATATTTTACATTTACGTATTATTTTTTGTAATCTTTATAAAACTTACATATATATATATATATATAATATTTATATTATAATTATTATATCCTTATATATATATAATATTTTTTTTTCTATCCATTTTTTTGGGAAAAAGAAGAAATGAAAAGTATACCCACATATACTTTTATATTAATTTCTATTTCCATATTTTTGTCACACTATATTACATATAAATGTGAAACATATGAAATTATGTAATTATTTAAAATAATAAATAAAAAAAAAAAAAAAAGAAAAGGGAATATGCTCTCAATAAAATGATGAAATAAGCCCACACATATATATAAAGATTATATATATGTATATATTTATTTATTTAATATAATGTATTGTTGTTATACTTTTTAGTTTTCATTTTTTATATTTTATTTTTTATTTTTTATATTTTAATTTTTTGTATTTTATATTTTATTTTATATTTTTTATTTATATTTTTGAATTTATAATTTTTTGTAAGAAATGAGGAGAAATATCTCCATCCTTAAATATCATATATTTTACAAGTATGCATTAAAACCCACATGGTTTAAAGAATATAGAAAGAATGAAGTGAACGTTTTTTTTCTGTTCGATAGGAAGAGAAATATTATATCAGGAAATATTTCAGAAAATAAAGATACTAAAATAAAACATGTGGAGGACACAACATTAAAAAGTGTAAAGAAAAATAAAAATGTGCAAGAAGAAGAAAATGATGAAGATGTGTATGTATTAAATGGAAAACCTTTATATGCTCAGAAAAATAAAAAAAATAAAGATGAAATCAAAAATAAAGTGTCTTCTTTAAAAAAAATTAAATATCTAACAAATACAGATAATTTATTTTATGCTAGATTAAATGAAAGTTTAAGTAAAACGAAAATAAATAAAACAGATAAAAAAGATATAATAGAAAAAAAAACATTTAATAGTGATGATCAAATAATTGAAGAAATAGAATATAAAAATGTTAAGGATGAACGTAACAAAGAAAAAAATATTTCAAGTTATATATATAGTAATAATCAAAATACAACATGTGTTGATAATATAAAAAGTGATATATATAATGAAAGTACTACTAATAGTCATAAAAACACACATAAAAATGATAATGTTATTAATAATAATAATAAAAGTAATAATAATAAATATACAGAAAACATACAACTAGAAAACACGCAAATGTTCTTAGGAAAGTTTGTTAATCTTGCTAATAATATTCAAATTAATGAGAACAAATTACATATAGAAAAGAACCATGATACATTAAAAACAAATAATATATATAATAGTAAAGAATCAAATGAAAAAGAAGATAATAAAATTAATTCTAATAAATCAAATAATGAATATAATGAACAGAGTAATGATTCATATATTAAAAAATTGCCTAATGATAATAAAAATATAAAACAAGATATTTTTGAAGTTTTAAACAAAATAAATAATGAAAATGATAAAAAAGGAATGCAAAAATTCTTAAATCATTTTTTATTATATAAAAATAATAGCCCTTCAAATATTTTAGGAAATTTCGTTAGTTTCTATTTTTGTAATATCTTAAGTGAAGATTTAAAAGATTTAAAATATTCTTATTATGAAGGAGTAAAATTATGTGTTAATACATTCTTCAATTCTTTAAAAGAATTAAATGAAAATCAAATATCTAAAATGACAAATATTTATTTAGAAGAATATTTTTTAAATATATTCCGTATTTTAAAAGATAATAATCTTAATCTACATTTTGATAATTTAGAAATAAACAATATCAAATTATTAAGTGTGTACAATATATTAGGTTTAATTCGAAATATTAATGGGAAAAGAGATATTCAAAAAAAAAAAAATATCAAAAAGTTTTTATATCAATATATATGTATTGATAATAAAGATGTCGCTTTATTAAAAAGTAAAAATAGAATAAAATTCTTATCAAATATTATAAAAAATGGAGTTACTACACGTATGCATATATTAGTAACATTGTCTTATGATTTATCTTCATACGATAATAGTTCC
The DNA here is from genome assembly GCF_900097015.1 of Plasmodium sp. gorilla clade G2. Lineage (NCBI taxonomy): Eukaryota > Apicomplexa > Aconoidasida > Haemosporida > Plasmodiidae > Plasmodium > Plasmodium adleri (nom. inval.). Next base: position 2,761,722 of record NC_041706.1, read on the forward strand.
TCAAATATTATTACAAAAAATAATATTAAAAATACAACCATGGAATTAATATTTGAAAACCAATTGGAAAATCCGAACTTTTCTATACAATCTAATGAAACTTTAAATTTAAAATCATCAGGCTGGTATTTGGTAGACATCAATCAAATATTAAATGAGAACTTGCCTTATGAATGATAGCAACTATTTTGATATAAAAAAAAAAAAAAATATATATATATATATATATATATATATAATATATGTATAAATATAAGTTGAATTGTTTTTTGTATAATATGTTGATAGTTATTATTTTTTTTTTTTTTTTTTTTTTTGTGCATTAATATATATATATATATATATATATATATATATATATATATATATATATATATTTATATATATATATTTATATATATATTTAATATGTATATTTTTTTTGAAGTGTGTTCATTCCATGCGATCTTTAAGAAAAGAACACATAACTAAAAAAAAAAAAATTAAATAATTAAAATGAATATAATTTTTTTACAAAAAAGATTTACGAAAAAAAAAAAAATTTAAAAAAAAACAACAAACTAAAATTTAAATGATATATTAAATATGTAAAATATTTATATATATATATAATATTTGTGTTATTCCATTTCATTTATTATTCAACGAATGGAAGTTTCATATAAAAGACATCCTCAGATAATTTATTCATTTCTTCAAGCTCAGGTAAATTCTTATGAAGTTCTGTGGCATCTATATGTGTTTTCTGTTCTTCTTCATATTCTTTGTCAACTTCATCCAATTTGTTTTTCTTTTTCTGCTTTTCTAAATCCCTACAAAATGAAATATTAAGAATTATATAATTTAAATATTATGAAAAATTATAAAATTATGATGATTTTAAAATATCCTCATTTTTTAAACATGAAAAATATGTAAAAACATTATCATCATCATCATTATTATTATTAACCGTTCAGGTAACTAGCTAAAATTTAGCTAAAAACATGACATGATTTTAGCTTTACATGTTCATGTTAAAAAAAAAAAAAAAAAAGTAAAATACACACACAAAAAAAAATAATTCATATATACATATAAAAATTATTTGCACATATTAAAAACTTACTCTTTTATCATATATAATATTTTTCTAATTTGATTATTTTCTACATCATAAAGAGAGGAATGAAAATTTTCCTCTTCCTGAGTTGATCCTTCCATAATATTTTTTTTTGATTTCTTCAAAACTTGTGCTCTTAAAGTGTTAAGTTCTTCTTCACTAAAGGGTTCTACATCCTTTGCTGAATTTTCATAGAGGTTAATAGTTTCTTCTGCAAGAATATAAATAATACCAATTTTGTCATTGTCTTTATGTTTAGAGAATTTTTTTTTTAAAATTAATTCTTTTATATAATCAATGGGAAATCTAAAATTCCTGTATTCTTTTATTAATAATTCTTTGATATTATCGTTTACATTTAGATTTAGTATGTGTTCCTTTTTAATTGGTTTTTGATTATTTAATATAAGGTTCATCCTTCCAATTTGATTATCATAAGAACATGGATAAATATATAATCTATTTTTTAATTTCTTGAGATCTTGTAAAACATAATTTAATTCACTAACATTAAGTTTCTTTACTTTATCCCACAAGAGTTTATTAAAATTTTGTATGTTTTGTATATTTAGTTGATTAGGATTTTCTAGAGCAATATCAAAAATGGTTGATAACAATTCTTGACAGTCTGTTTGTAGAAGTTCTTTATAAGAATTTTCGTTGGATGAAAAATAATCAGATACAATTTGTCTATATATTTTATAATTCTCTTCTCCTAAATAAGTAAGAATATAATGTTCACGAATACTTGAATAATTTACATAAGATTTATTAAAACCTGAAAGATAATTATCAGATATATTTTTCAATAATTTGAAATTTTTATCAATATTGTTTTTATTTAATCTATATTCAGTATCTTTATGTAATTCTGCTTTCATAAAATAGATATCATATTTTTCAAAGAACAGTTCTTCAAATGTAATTTGATTAATATTTTTGTTTAAATATTCGATGGAAGATTTCTTATTTTCATGTCCTTGATTATTTTGTAAGACATTATTTGTATCATTATTGGTGTCAATATGTGTATCTTTATTTGTATCAATATTGGTGTCAATATTTGTACCTGTATTTGTATCTATATTTGTGTCTGCCTTTATATTATCTTCGTTGATATCTTTTTTTTTTTTTTTTTTTTCTTTTTGTTTGATTTCTTGATGCAACATATGTTGTTCTTCTTTATATTTCGAAGGTGGTACATAAGAATCTTTATCTTTTTTAAAAAAGGTGTTATATATATTTATAATAGCGCTATTTGATAAATTAAATACATTTCTTATACTTTGTCTCTTAACATTTTCAAATCTACAAAAGAAGATATCTCCTACTTTTAAATTTTCATGATCAATATAACGTTTTTCTATTAATGTGATAACATCTTTTTCGACAACATTTGGAAGTTTTGATTTGTCATTATTTTTATTTTTTTCTTGATTTTTTATAACATCTGTAAGTATATCTGTTTTCAAAATTTTTGTAGAAAGAATAACAAAATTATTGAAGAATGCTAGAACTTTTGAAGGATATCTTAATTTTACATCATAATTAATACAAATATTATTTTTATTTGTAATTTGTTTAATAATATCATAAATATTTTTATTAATATTTTCTGAATGAACCATACTTCCTTCATATATATTTCTGTCTACAGTTTTGTTGATAATTCTTACGTAAAGTAATTTTTCTCTTTTATAAATATAATCATCAACATTAATATATTTTAGAGCATCTACATCTTTACAACCATAATATTGATCTTTAAATTGTTTAAATTTATCTAAATAATCTTTTTTTTTTTTAGCCATATTTTTATTATATATACTTTTATATTTATTATTATCACTACTGTTAGGATCATTATGATTGTTACTATCAATATCTTTACTGTTTGTATCATTTAAATAATTCTTTCCAGTTTGAATATTTTTTTCCTTTACATTTATTTCTTCATTCATTAGATTTTTATTTACATATGCCTTTGTTATATTTTGATTAACTGATTCATCCATATTTGTAAAATATTTATTGAATTCATGTGTTAATACTTTATTTTTTAAATAATCAAAATTTCTTAGTATATTTCTTGTATTAATAATATTGTGTGATTTAATTTTAACTCTTATACTAGCATTTTTATTTTCAAAAATTTTAACAATAATATTATTTCCATTATTACAATAATCTATTACTTCAGCTTTAAAATAATTATTTTCAAATAAATTTTCTTGGAGTATAGTATGTTGTATATCTTCTAATTTTTGATTTAATATATTTTCTGGATATTTATCAAGAGACAAGAAAACGTATTCTAATTTTTTATTTACATCTATAATGTATGCACTTAACCTTTTTGAATTATTATTATATATATTTTCATTATTTATATTTTTACTTTTTTTTTTTTTGTCATCATATTTTTCATTCAATTTTTTATTATAATAAGTGTCCATATTTTTATGTAATTGATCAGAGAGATTTAATTTTTCATCATAAAGTAGATAACCTTTAATACAATCATTTATTAAAACAAGATAATATTTATTTCTTACATTCTTTAAAATTTTTATAAAAATTTTTTTTTCCATAATTTTTAATTCATTAAGTTTATCAAAAATTTTATCTTTCCTTTTACTAATTTCATTACAATATAATTCTCCTAATATTTCGTCATTTTTTTCGTTCACTTCTTTTATTAGAACAACACAAGGGTTTATCTCCTTTTTATAATGATTTTGAATATCTTTATGTTCTTCATTTATTTCTTTATAGTTCTTTTCATTTGATAATTTATTATATAGTAGATCATCTATTAAATTTCGATCATACAAATAATCATAAAGTAGTTTATTTTCTAATAAATAATTGTTTTCCTTTTTTATAACAACATTTCTATCTTTATCTTTTAATTTTATATATATATCATTATCTTTAATATCATAAATATATCCTAGTTTTATTTGCCCCACATGAATATTATTTATATGTTCATTTAATTTATTAATTCGATTTGATATTTTACTTTTATATCTAATGTTTGATGAAAACTCTTTTCTTGCATCCTCTTTCTTATTTATAAGAAATGCATTTGATATATTCTTATTTTTATAAATACCATAACATTGGAAAAAACAAAAAACAGAAAAGAAAAAAAAGAAGGCAAAGAAAGGGGCTTGAACTATTTTCATTATATTCCAATCATATTGTCACAAGTCATATTTTTTAAAAAAAAAAAATCAAAAGGATTTTAAAATGGTAAATTATATATAACAATAATATATATAAATATATTATTATATATATTATGTATATTTATTTATATGTATTATTTATTTTAATAATTTTCCAAATGATATATTTTTATATAATGATCATAATTTTTTTTATTTTTATTTTAAGCTTTACATAAAAGATAAATTTAATACACACACAAGGGGAAAAAAAAAAAAAAAAAAAAAAAAAAAAAATATACATATATATATATATATATTATAAATATACAATGAAAAATAATATGATTGCATATTTTTTCTTTGAAAGAAAAAAAAAGAAAATATATGTAATATTTTAAGTTTTTATATTATATATATATTAAATTTTTATAAACCCCAAAATAATGATAAATATATTGATATAATCAACCTAATATTATATTATATATATATATATTTAAGTGATAATTTTTTTATTTTTTTTTATTTTTATAAGGTTACTATATTTTTATACTTTATTCTTTTTTAATAGAGATTGTATTATTAATCCAAACATATACATATATAATTAATATTTGGCGGTCTACATAATAAGAAGGTTTTTCTTTTCTTTTCTTTTCTTTTTCTTTTCTTTTTCTTTTTTTTTTTTTTTTATTTATTTATCCTTATATTTTTGTAACACATGAAAATATATTCAACACAATAACATATTTGATTTATTAGGATATATAAATATATATTCTTTTACTTGTGTATCTTTTTTATACATTCATGTTTATTGACTTAAATAAAAAAAGAAATGCAAAGATTAAATTATATGATTTTTACATATGAACGTAAAAATAAGAAGGAAACGTTAAAAGAATAAATCATATGATTTAAAATTATCATAATATAGTAGGTATAATAAATTTATATGTGTGAAAATAAGAGGAAAAAAGAAACAATAAAAGAATAATCATATATAAAATATATATATTATATATATGTTGTTACTTTTAATTTCATCCTTTGAAAATACCTTTTTCATTGTTCTTATAAGGCAAAAAAAAAAAAAAAAATATGTATATATATATATATATATACAAAATAATATTATCCATATAAAATATATATAATATATATTTATATGTAATGGATGACACAATTTATTTTATTTTATTTCATTTTTTTGTTTAAATTAAAAGAATTAATATATATAAAGTACTTATAATATATTATAACAACAGAATATATATTTTATTTTTTATGTAAATAATAATATTTAAAATTTAAGAAATATTCAAAAATGTAAATGTTAAATATTTATATGTAATAATATATATATATTATATATATATAATACATATATATATGTATATATAACAAATTAAAAAAAAAAAAAAAATAATATATATAATATATTATATATATATAATATATTTTATGTACATATAAATATGTATTATATATTAATTATATCTAGTATATGAAATAATACACTTTATTTTTTTTTTTTTATTTTAATATATGAAATATAAAAAAATATATCGTATATTTTGAAATTATTACCATTTAAGAAAAAAGAAAAAATAATAAAAATAAAAGAAACAAAAATTTAACACTCCGGTTAAAAAAAAGAAATATAAATATAAATGTAAATGTAAATATAAATAAATGTATATATAAAACTTATATGTATATGTAAAGAATTCTATTTTTTTTTAAGGGGAAGATATTTTTTAAAAATAAATTGTTAAAAAAATTAATAAAAAGAATTAGTAAATTGTAAATATATATTATATATATATATATATATTATTATTTCTTTTTTTTTTTTTATGTGAAGTTAAAATAAAGTGAGCTTTTTAAAGTTCTAATTATTGCATACATATATATCATATACATTTAGATACATATATTATAATATTTATTTATTTTAAGAAATACATTTTTGTTATGGATACTTTGATTGGTTTAAGAGGAAACAATTTCGTAATTCTGGCTGCTGATACATATAGCATAAATTCAATAATTAAATTAAAAAACAATGACAATACCAAATTTTATGATATAAAAGGAAATAAATGTTTATTACTTGGAGGCTCAATAGGAGACAGATTACAATTTGGAGAATTCATTCGAAAAAATATTCATTTGTATCAATATCAGAATAATTCTGAAATGTTGGTTAAGAGTTTTGCTTTTTTTACAAGAAAAAATTTGGCTTACTACTTGAGAAAAAACCCTTACGAAGTTAACTGTCTCATGGCTGGATTTGACAAGGTAAAAATAAATAAATAAATAAATATATATATATATATATATATATATATAAATATATACTTAATATATTTACATTTTATATTTATAACTTTTTAAAGGATGGATATCAACTATATTGGTGTGATTATTTAAGCAATATGGATTCTGTAAATAAAGGTGCTCATGGATATGGAGCTTATTTAGTCAGTGCAATATTAGATAAATATTATCATGAAAATCTAACAGTTGATGAAGCATTAAATATATTTAAATTATGTTTTGAAGAATTAAAAAAAAGATTTCTATTAACTCAAATTAATTATGAACTAAGAATAATGCACGATAATAAAATTGAGACACAATATGTAACCATATAAGAAATCATAAGGTTACAATAAACACATAAATATATATATATATATATATATGTATATATGTATATGTTACTATATATATTTTTTTTTTTCTATTTTACTTTTTTAAAATTATGCTTTCTTTTCTTTTCTTTTTTTTTTTTTTTTTTTTTTTTTACGTATATCTCTTTATTTTTGTTACTATTAAACATCATCATGATACATGTGATAAAATAAAACTTTTTTTAAAAAGACAAAAATATATGTATATATATATATATATATATATATATATATGTGTTGATGTTGTAAACATATTATTTTTTATATTTATGTAAAAATCTTATATCGTTTCTTTCTTTTTGTTATTAATTAATATCAGTTTATATGGTGCAAAGTTTGCTAAATGTTATTAGCTATATGTTGTTATAAGAAAAAAAAAAAAATAAAAATAAAATAATATAATATAATATAATATAATATAATATAATATAATATAATATAATATAATATAATATAATATAATATAATAAGAATAATTATTATTATATATGATATCTAATAATGATTTATATAAATAAATAAATCAAAATATACTAAATGGATATCTATATCTATATCTATATCTATATCTATATATATATATATATATATATATATGTCTTTATGAATAAAATAAAAATGGTCGGACTTTTTATATATGTCTTATATAAATAAAATAATTGAGAAAATAATCTGAAATTAAAAAATGTGAAGAAAAAAAAAGAAATAATAAAAAAAAAAAAAAAAAAAAAGATTTCTCTGTTTTTATCTTGGACACATCAAAAAATATATCAACATACAAAAATGTATACATATATATATATATATATATATATATATATATATATATATATTTTCAAGTGTATATTTTTATTTCTATATTATTTTCTCTCTATATATATTAATATATATTACATATACATATATTATATATATATTTACATGGTTATAATTTTTTTTTAGGTACATGTAAATATTTATTTTCACATAAATAACATAATGTATATATATATATATATATATATATATATATATATATATATATTTATATTATATGAAAATATACATATGTATATAATAATATATTATATATTATATATATATATAATTATATTTTCATCTTTTATGTATATATTTGTAAGAGTATAGATTTATAGATAAATATTTATGGGCTTATATTTATATATATATATACATAAGGGAATTTCCCAATTTTGTAATCTTGTACATATTAAAAAAAAAAAAAAAAAAAAAAAAAAAAAGGATAAACTTATAGAAAGAAAACCTTTTGTAGGAATTCTTTATATTTTTATTATTATTTTATTTTATTTTATTTTATTTTATTTTATATATTTATTTATTTTATTTTATTGTTCCCCTTATACATTAGTAAACATTTTATCTTTCTTTTGATGTTTCTTATTGGTTTCATAAGGATCGTTCTTCTCTATTTCTTCTTTCACGCTGTCTTTCTAATTCTTTATTCAATCTTCTTCGTTCATAAGCACAAATGGTATACATGATAAAAGGAGATAGACACATAAATATTTTTATGTAATATTCCACATCTTGTCTACCTCCAAAATATTGAATCAAACGTTTAGTAATAAATGGACTGCTTGATAGAAGCAGAAAAAGGATAATATATAAATTTGTCACTAATGTCAAATCCATCTTATTTCTTAGGTATATACTTATATGGAAAATATAAAAAATAAAAATGAAAATGAAAATATTATATATATATTTGAGGTATGATCAATAAAAGTTCAAATATGAAAATATATATATATATATATATATATATATATATATATATAATATTTCTATGCTCGCTATATTTCAGTCTTAAAATTTCTAAACTTATATTTTCTTATTTTGACTGAATGAAAAAATTTATTAAATATATATATAATATATATAATATATATATAAATATATTCATATAAATATGGAAAATAAAAAAAAAAATAAAAAAAAATTTAATATGATAAATGATTTGAAGATAAGAAATAATTTTCTAATATAAAGAATAATCCTTTGAAAAAATATTTTTATGTTTATATATTTTTTTATATAATTTAATTTTTTTAAATTTAATTTGAATTTTTATTTATTTATATTTTATTATATATAATTTTTTTTATATATGTGTGCTCATTATAGTATTATAAATTTATAAAAAATTTATTTATTTATATATATTGTACATATAAATAACATCGCTTTTTTAATTTTTGTTTTATATATATATATATTTTTATTTTTAATTTCATATTATTATATTCCAATTAATAAAAATAAATGCGTATACAATTATTGATTTATTATTATTACACATATATAATATATATATATATATGTTAATTTAAATTAGTTTAATTTCCTTTTTTTTATTTTTATTATTTTTTTAATAGATCCTATATTATATAATTTAGCGTACAGGTTATAGGACGAATAATTACAGCGTGCGTCTTTTTATTTGAAAGATATATGTATTATTATTTTATAATAATATAGTTATTCCATTTTATTTTTTACATTCGTTCTCGTTTTATTTATTTATTTATTTATAATTTTTTTTTTTTAAATAATAAAATATAAAAATACGATGAAATAATTAAAGAAATATATGAATAAACATATATATATATATTATATATATGTGTATATATTAGGTATGTATTTTTTTATTTTTTTTTATTAAAATAAATTTGTAGCTTTATTTGTGTGAGGGTATTTTTATTATTCTTATAAATTTATTTATATTAATATATATATATATTATATAAGTAAAAATATCAAAGGCGCTCAAAATATGTAATATAAATAAATTTTATATGTTATAAAAATACATACAATATATATTATTTATATATATAATATGTGGTATTTTTTTTTTAAGTATATTATATATATATAATATATATTATGTATATATAAATTGTATGATGTTATATATTTTAGAGAGCCATATTTTTTCATATATTATATATATATATATATATGAGAAAAAAAAAAAAATTACTATATATATATTATATACATAATATTATTATATATATATATATATATATAATATTATATATATATATGTTTTTATTTTTTTTGGGAATTTTTCATATATTTCATAAATATATATATATATATATTTTTTTTCTTGTTATAAAAAATAAAAAACGTGGAGAAGGTTCCCAAATAATATTTCAATTTTTTTTTTTTTTTTTTTGTCGTTGTTTTATAATTAAAAAAAAAGGTAGCTATTATTTTTATTAAACTATGATTTGAGAAAAAAAAAAGAAAAGAAATATAAATGATATATTATAAAAAAGATAATCTATAATTTGATATATATATATAGCAACATAATGAATAAATAAATATAAATATATATATATATATATATTATGTATATTTTTTAAGTTGAATTTTTATTATGTTTATAATTTTTTTTTTGGATAATGATGTTTTGATGTGACATATAAATGATTGAATAGATAAATATATAAAAATATATGAAATATATAAATATATATTTATATATATATATTTTTTTTTTAACGCTGTTGTTTTATTTCTTATATAAATATAGAATATGCAATTTTGTGGAAGCAATTTTTTTCGGCTGCGGCTGGCTTTAAGCCTAATAAGTGGTAAATCCATTACAATTAAGAATATAAGAAATAAAAGGATAAGTAAAATTAAAAAAGAGAAAATGAATAATGAAATACATACAGAAGAAGAATTATCATACCAAAAAAATAATGATAGCTATAATGTTGTTGGTCTTAAAGAATATGAAGCGAAAATATTAAAATTAATTGATAAATTATGTGATAATACTACTATTAAGATTAATGAAGAAGGAGATGAATTATATTTTGAACCTGGATATCTTATTGGTAATTCAAATGAAGAAGATCCAAAAAATATTTATAATATGACTTTTCATTGTGGTAAAGAAAGAAGTATAACATATTATTTAGAATTTCTTATTATGATAGTTATGTTTTTTAAAAACCCTGTAAATATATTATTAAAAGGTATTACAGATGATAATATTGATAATAATGTTTATACATGTAAAATAATATGTGAACATTTTTTTAAAGAAATATTAAAATTAAATGAAGATTTTTTATATATTAATATTTTAAAAAGATCAACAAAACCTGAATGTTCAGGTGAAGTTCATTTCTTTATGAGAAATATTAAAAAAATAAATCCTTTTGATATAACTAATGTTGGAGTAGTTAAAAAAATAAGTGGATCAATTGTATCAAATAATATTTCTTTAATATTTAGAAATAAAATTATGAATTGTGCAAAAAAACACTTATATCATTTTACACCTTATATTAATATTGATGCACCAAAGGAAGATAAAAAAAAAAATAAAAATATAAATTCTCATTTTATATCTTTTTCGTTATTTGCTCATACAAAATGTAATTCTATATATGCTACAGATATATGTGTCGATGAATTATTTTTAAAGAAACTCAAACAGGGTATACATAATAGCAAAAAATATTCAGCCATAAAAGATATTATGTCATATATGTCATATAATTTGGATGAGAAACAATATTATATTAATGACAATAATAATAATAAGGATGAAAATATATCACCTATATATACACAAAAGGATGAACAGAACATTATAAAAACAGAACAGATACATAATAACTTACAAGATGTTGATATTTATGAACGTTTAGGATTTTTTATATCTTTAAAAATGATCAATCAGATTAAAGGATTATCATCCATAGATACAAATTATCAATGGTTACCTTTATTATGTATGGCTTTAGCTAGTGACACCTCTGTTTCTAAGATATCTTTAAGTGTTATAAAACCATATTCTATTACACTCATTAGATTATTGCGTGATTTTTTCAATGTGGTTTTTAAAATAGAAAAAGAGCAAAAATCACAAATTCATTATTCTTATCTCATTCAGTGTGTTGGAATAGGATATCAAAATATTTTCAAAAAAACTTTCTAACAAAAAAAAATAATCAATAAATATATATATATATATATATATATATATATATATATATGTATATGTATATTATTGTGCATTTTATTTAATTTAATTTTATTTTATTTTTTTTTTGTCTGCTTATTCACATTTTATATATTCATATATTTTTTTTAATCATTTTTGAAATTAAAAATTTTTAATTTTCCTTTTGTGGAATTACACAATTATAACCATAAAATTATTTTTAAAAATATAAAGGATTCATGCTAGAATAATCACATGATAAATTCATATTTGAAAATATAAAAAAAAAAAATAAATAAAAAAATAAAAAAGTTCAGACAACCATTTAAATATTATAAATACTATAAAATATTAATTTAATTTAATTTTATTTTATTTTTTATTTTTTATTTTTCCGGGGATCAAATTACTATTTTAGTAAATATTTATTCAATATTTGAATAATATTAAAAAATATATATGTTAATTAAAATGTTAGTATGTGGTTTACTATTTAATAAAATATATATATATTATATTTATATATATATATATAAAGTTTTAATTCTATAAAAAAAAATATGAAAAAATCAAAATCTAAAAAGTCTAAGAATTCGTCATGTACATGTAAAAATATAAATATTTGCTTTTGTGTTCCTATTGAATAATCAAAATATATCACTAAGGTTGTATAGAGACACAATTCATATAAAACTTATAAAAAATTAAATTAAAAAGAAAAATATGTATATATCATATATATAATATATATATATTTTTTCTTTTACACAATATATTAACAAATATACAAATTATTTAAAAATAACAAATATATATAATATATATATTTATTTATTTACTTATATTTTGCATACTGTAATATATAAAAAAAAAAAAATAATAAATCATAAAGAGTACATATATAAAATAATCAAACATATATATATATATAAGAAGAAGAGAAATTAATCCAAAAATAAAATATATATAAAAATATATATTATATGTGTATAATATGAATCATCTATTTTTTTTCATTATATATTATAAGATACATTATAATAAAAATGAATAAAGATGTTAATTATATTATTCATAAAATACTTATTTGAAGAGAAAACAATTTTAAACTTCCAGGTTTCACAAAAATATAAATCATTAAAATAAAATATATATATATATATATATATGTATTTTTTATTATAATATATTTATAATTTTAAATGAAAACTTCAAAAAGTGTTTTGTTTTTCTTTTTTTTCATATTTACATCATAAAAACACTTGTGATTCTTCTCTCAAACTCTGTAGATTTTATATATTAAATTGTTTCTCCATCAGGTACTGCATATAATATATTTTTATATATATATATATATATTTGTTTCTATTTTTTTTTTTTTTTTTTTTTTTTTTTTTATATATATGAATTAATTTCTCAACTTTTACAAAAATATAAATATATACATAATATATATATACAATATGTATATATTTATATATTCATATTATATGTTTATATTATTTATTCTTTCTTTTCATCATTTTTTTCATCTTTAAATAAATCTCCACTTGCTTCATCTTCTTCTACTGTATCATCATCGAAATTATCGTCATCATCATCATCGTCGTCATCTGGTTTACTGTCGTCTTTGGTGGAATCTGTTTCACTAGAATCTACATCAAACTCATATTTTCCACTTTCTATATTTTTCTTTGATTCCATAGTTTTCAATTTCTCTTCCATATAGGATGATAAGTGTTTTAATGTACATTCTTTTGGTAATTGTGGTACGACATCTGGTGTTATATGTGTATATAAAGTGTGTGATCTTCCGATTTTTAAGTATGGTTCTGATACCCAGAAACGATATATTTGTGATTTTATTATTTGATCAATTTTAGCTACTATTAAACTTGGATCTTGTCTTAATTTTGTGGCAAAGTTGTTTCTGCATTCATTTAATATACCATGTAAAAATAATAATGGTTTGGATTCTACAGCATTTAATGTGTTGTTGTAAACAGCGATGGTACATTGGTCCCATATTTCTCTCAAGGCCTAAACAAATAAAAAATAAAATATATATATATATATATATTATATGTGAGTAATTTTTTTTTTTTTTTGTCATTTTTATGAACAGGTCATGTAAAAAAAAAAAAAAAGAAAGAAAAAATTATGAACCGTTCAGGTAAAAAAAAACACACACAAACTATAAATATATATATATATATAAATATATATATATATATATTTATTTATTTATTCCTTTTCTTTTTTTTTACCTTTTCTGTTTTTCTTTCGATGGTGTTATCTCCAACAATTTCTCTTACTAACAATACCCACCACATACGTGACCATCTTAAAACTTTTCTATAACGAATAAATTTTTTTAATTTGTGGATTATTTTAGTAAATGGGTTTTTTACTCCGTGTTCATAAAGATCTTTAATGGTTAAACTGTAAAGATGGTGGTAGAAAGAAATAAAAAGATTTAAAACGAAAATTACGATATAAATTAAATAAAATAAGTATATATAAAAGAATATAGAATTATTTATTAATTTAATTATATTACACATTAAATAAATATAAATTTGTTTTTATTTTTTATTTTTATGTGTGAGAAATTACCTAATTGGATCTTTAATAACGGTGGTTAAGGCACTTGTTGCTGCTAAATCTCCATATCCATTATCACAAACGACAGTGTTTGTATTTTTATATACGAAGAATAACAAAAAAAAGGAAAATATATAACTGACTTTCATTTTCAAAAAAGAAAAAAAAAATATAAAATAAAAGAATATAATAGAAATGAAAATTGAGAAAGTATTGAAATAAATAAAACAATAAACAATGACACAAAGAAGTGTGGGTATGAAAAGTTTATGTTTTATATTATTATCAAATATTAAAAAAATATAACAAAAAGGTTATAATACAAAAATATAAAATATTATGTATAATTTTATATTTATTGTTTATATTTTAATGATAAGAAGAAAAAAAAAAAAAAAAAAAAAAATTAAAATATAATAAGAATATATAAAAATAAAAAAATTTCATATATATAAAATATAACAAAATAACATAAATTATCAAAATTGAAATTGAGGTGCTTCTTTTTCTCTTCTCAATGTATAACTTATAAAAAAAAAATTAGAAAAATAATAATATGGTAATAATATATGTTATATTATTATTCCACATATATTAAAATATAATATATTATTTATAATATTATAAGTAATATATATATATATATATATATATGTATGAATTTTATATGAAATTTACATAATACAAATATTTATATTAATATAATAACTAAAAAGTAGAAATTATAATTAAATAACAAAAAACGTGCTCTAAAAAATTACAAAAAAGAATCAGAAAATATTATATATTATAGTAGAAATAACATGTATACAATATTTTTCATTCTCAACTTGTATATTTAAAAAAAGAAATAGTGAAAAATAATATATTGCTATTAATATAATAGATGATCAAAAAAAAAAAAAGAAGTAATTATATATATATATATATATATTTATAATTCTTTTTTTATTTTTTTCAATATATTGGAATTTATATATTTAATTATATACATATATATAAATAATTAAAATATGTATAAATATATAAAACAAAAAAATATTTATAAATTTATTAATTAGTATTTATTTTATTTATTATATAAAAATAATTATTTTTACTAAAATCTGTTAAAAATTAAAAAAGAAACTTATATAAATATAAACAACATATTATATATATATATAATAAAATAGATATTATATGAATATAATATTATATATTTTTTTTTTTTTTTCAATGGATGTAGAATTAAATAATATTTATATATATTATAAACTATTAAAATTTACAAGGTTATAAAAAATTATTATATATATATTAATAATATATATATTATATTAAAGATATATATAATGTATATATTTATATTATATATATATTATAAATAATATATATTATTTATTTATTTTTTTTTTTTTTTTCAACATATAAATAAATACATTTATATATATTTTATAAATGGTATTATATAATATAATAATTACATAATATATATATATTATATTATTATATTTTTTTCATTGCTATACATGTATATATAATATATATATATTTATTTTTATGTGTCGGCTTTTAATATATATAGCAAGAAACCACTAAAATTAAAATAGGTAACTACTCTCAAAAATTAATAATATATTAATTATAGTGGATTAAAAAAAACCAAGAAAGAAAAAAAGAAGGGGAAAAAAAAAAAAAAAAACTAAAAAGTATGAGAATATTTTTATAAATCTATAAAAATATTATATGCATATAAAAATGACATGTTATATATATTAATATATATAATGGCTATATATATAATATAGAATATATTATAATAATAATATGTATATTATATAAATATATATATAATAATTTATATATTAAAAAAAATATATATTATGTGAAACCCTCGTAATTTAATATATATTATATATATATAATCCTTTTTTATATATATATTAAAAATTCTAATTTATTAACATAGGTATATATAAATATATTTTATATACAAAAAATTTATGTATATATATATAGAGAGAAATATATTTTATAAGAAAAAAAAAAAAAAATTATATTATAAGCCGGTATATTATAAAATATATTATATATATTATATATATATTTAATATATTTTAATAATATATATATTTTATTTTTCAACATGGTGGTAGAGCCTTTTTTATAATCTAAAAAAAAAAATAAAAGATTTTTTGTACCTATAAATTTTTATTTTTTCATTTTATTTTTTTTCTCAATGGTAATATTTTTTAACCATATTTTTTATTATTGTTATATAATATAATTTTAGTTATTTTATGTATATATTTATTTATATTAACTTAAAGAAATAATAAATAATATATATATAAATAATATGTATATATATTATATATATATATTATTATATAACCAAAACCATCATTTTTATTAAAATATCCCACTCTCTTTTTTTTTGTTTTTTTTTTTTAAAAAGTATATAAATATAATATAATTAATATTTGAATAATAAAAACAAAAAAAAACGCATACCACCATCTTTTTATTTGGTTATTAAATTTTTGTTGATATATATAAGAATTATATAATATATATTTATATAAATACATTATATTTATATAATATTGGATTATGCTTTTTTTTGTTTTTTTTTTTTTTTCTAAATAAAGGGCATAAAAAATGCATGCAAGGCTATTTTATGAATATATCATAAATTCCTCTTACTTTATTATATATATATATATATATATATAATATATATTTAATATAAATATTTTCGTAATATCATTTTACCTTTTTTCCATAATAATATGTATAAAATTTAATTATAAAATTTAGTTACAAAAAAAAAAAAAAAAAAAAAAACATATTATTATATTAATATATATATCTATTAGGTTGAAGGCAATGTGTTACAACATTTTTTTAAATCTACATTTTATTTATATGTGTGATATAATTTGTAGATATGATAAATAATATAATATTTATTATAATAATTAATAACATAAAAACATGTGTGATTTTAATAATCATATTTTTTTAGTTAACATAATTAAATTAAATATAAAGCACCCATCTTATTATTATTATAATATATATATATAATATGCCAAGTAAAATAATGAAATTAACCTTATATTTAATGTAGAAGAAAATAGGAATAAATATATAATTATATGAAAATAATAAAAAGATTATTTTTATTTATATATTTAAATAAGTTGTAGAAAATGAATCATTCGTTGATATGTTTCCTACACATGTTTTATTAGAAAGGATTTTATTATTGATATGATTGTGGTCATATATATATATATATATATATATATATATTTAATTTTTTTTTTTTTACCTTATTCAAATTAGACAATCATAAAAATAAAACTTTTATATAACAATTAAAATTTTAATATTTTTATATTTTTGTGTATATATATATTATTAATATTTTATTTGCTAATTTTGATAAATATTATTTAAAGCAAGTACAAATAAAAAAAAATATATTATATATATATATATTTAATGCTATTATGTCATTTATTTATTCCTATATATTTTTTTTTAATTTTCAAAGGACATCTCAAAATAATGTTTTCATTATCTGTTCACAAAATTATTTCATTTAATATTATTTCTTTAAATATGTTTAAAAATTATATAAACCATAAAATAATTAACATATTATGTTTATATATTAATGTAAAAAAAAAAAAAAATTTAAGGGTAAAATTAATGTCTTATATTTTATATAATAATTTTTTATATCTCCATATTTATATATTTTATTAATACATATAATATATATATATATATATATATATATATATGTCTGTTTAAAATAAAATATTTATCCTTTTAATTTTTGCATTTTATGTTGTTGAAAAGTATAAAAAAAAAAAAATTGTTCCAACATTTTTTGAACATGCAGAACTAATAGATAAAAAAAAAAAAAATAATAATAAACCAAATAAAAAATTAAAATATATTTAAATAATTTTATAAATATATATGTATATATTTATATATTTATTTATTCTTATCATTACATTAAAATATAGCAATAACTTACAGAAGTAAAAGGAAAAAAAAAAAAAAAAAAAAAAAAATTTAAATAAATAAATATATTTATATATATATATAATATTTTTAAAACGTCTAAAATTATTGATTTGTTTATTATATATATAATAAATATATGTCTTATTTAACCTTATAAATTATTATAATACCAAGATTCTTATTATGAATAAATCTTTTGATATATATATATAAAAAAAAAATATATTTAATAAATAAATGATTAAAAAAAAAAAATATATATATATAAATTTATATGTATTTATTAATTTATTTATTTTATACAATTATTACTTTTTATCAAAGAAAAATTTTTTTTTTTTTTTCTTTTTTTCTAATAAGCTTTTTATTTTAACGAGAACATATTATATATATTACATAATATATATATATATATACATATATATATTTTTTTTTATTATTTTTATTATTTTTTTTTTTATTTTAAAATCATAATAATGTCTATCTTAAAATTAATTTTTTTTTAATTTATTAGAAAAATAAAGATTAATACATCTATTTACATTTTTTTAATTTTAAAAATATTACACAAGAAATAATTTTTTTTTTTTTTCTATTATAATATTATCATTGCTTGTTAAAAATAATATATGTGTAATATAAACATACATATATGTATTATTTGATATGTAAATAAATATACATTCTCATATAATATTTTGAATAATACAAAAAAAAAATATATTATATATATATATAAATATATAATATAATAAAAAAAATAAAGATATATTTATATATTTACATATATATAATATATTTATATATATATATATAAATTTTCATTATTCATATATGAAAAATAAAAATATACATACATATAAAAACACAATGTATTTTTTATAATCATATAATTATTACATTTCACATTTAAGTATTATATACGAAATAATTAAGGAATAGAAAAAATAAAAAACAAAGAAAATATACATATATATATTTGTATATTTATATATATATATATATTTCTTCCTTTTTCCTTTTCCTTTTTTTTTTTTTTATTTTATTATTATTATTGGATTATTCATATATAAAATTCCTTTTACTTCCTTTTCATTGTATTTAATTTTATTTTTATATTTTATTTTTTTTTTTTTTTTTCCTTCTTATTTTAAGAGAATGAATATAAGAAAAAACAGAGAAGAGAAGAGTAAACAAAAAGAAAAATTATACATTAAAAGTTTTAAAAAAAAAAAAAAAAAAAACGAGAACCTAAATGATATAATATATTAATAACTTATGAAGATAATTGGTGATATTAAAAAGAGGACACATTTTGCAATTATATAAATTATTAAAGAGAAAGAAAATTAAAAAAGAAAAGAAATATTTATAAAGGTGTGTACACATATATATGTATTATATATATATATGTATATATTTGTATCTCTTTTAAGAACATATTAAAAAGTCTATAATTTTTTTGACATACAAAACAAAGAAAGCATATACATATTTAATAATTGGTTGGAATTTTTTCTGACGAATAATAAATAATATTCTTATAGTAATTATTAGACTTATAATTATTTATAAACACACATACATATATATATATATTAATTTTATTATATTTTGTTCATATCAGTTTATTTAATTTTTTTTACACACCATTATATAAAAGAAGAAAAGTTATATCAAATAAGAATAAATTAATATTAACTTGTTTTTCAAAAATATTCAAAGTTTAAATTAATATATATATATATATATATATATATATATAGTATATATAAAGAATATATAAATATATATGGTAATAAATCCTTAAAATGTTTGAAACAAATAAAGTTGAAGACGCAACGGTTAACGAATATATAGAAAGACCAGAAGAATTTAATAAACTTGATGAATCTGTAGAAAGAACAAAATTATTTCATAATGATGTTTATGACAATGATATAAAAGTATGCTTACCTACAAGAATTGGATTTTCTAAAGCATTTATATCTATGGTAGATGGAATAAAATGGGGGTGGGGATTTACAAATACACCTAAAGAATCATCTAAATATTATATAAATGAAATATTATGTGGATGTATATTATGTTTAACTATGTTACCAGAAATGATTTCTTTTTGTATGATAGCAAAAATACCACCATATCTTGGTTTACAAGGAGCTTCATTATTATCTTTAATAACATCAATTTTTGGTGGTTCTCCTG
>NC_041706.1:2787538-2792538 GCF_900097015.1 Plasmodium sp. gorilla clade G2
AAAACATTATCCTTTTTATATTTTTCTATACACTCAATTAAATTTTCTGAGTATGTTTTAAACTTATCAAAATATGAAGAATATTCAAAAATATTAGAATGGCTAGTTGTAACGCTTGAATTGCATCGCTTGGAATAAAACCACCAAGCGTTCCTCTTCATTACCCTCATAACATGTTATATATAAATATATAAATATTAAAAAAAAAAAAAAATAATAAAATTTAATATTTATTAATATATCATGTATAATAAATCTTTAAATTATAAAAAAAAACACATGTATCGACATAATAAAACACAAAAAAATATTATATATATATATATATTATATATATTATATATATATAATTTTTTTATAAAATCGTAAAACCTTATTAATACCTGTTTTGTGAAAATGAATTATTACATGTGTAGCTAGATAATACATATATATATATATATATATATATATATATATATACCACTTTTCATACAAAAAAATTAAAATAATATAATATAAAATAAAATAAAATAAAATAAAACTTTATTACATATATAAATACATTTATTCATTTGTTTATTTATTTCCTTTTATAAAAGTAACCAATAAATATAATTATATATTTTTTTTTTTTTTTTTTTAAAAAGAACTATAAAGGTTTGGTGCGTCATGTTATTGTCATCATATAAATCAAAAGAATCATGAAAAAAAATAAAAAAAAATTAAAATGGAAATAAAAATAAATGAGTATACATATATATATATATATATATATATATATTATTTAAAAAAAACGAAAAAACAAATTTACTATTTTTTTTTTATAATATTACATTTTTAATTTTTTTTGTTAATAAACTAAAAAAAAATACCTAAAAGAAAGAAAAATATATATATATATATATTAAAAATAATAGATGTGTATATTTTGATAAAAACATGGTGGATATAATAATCCTATAATTATCATAGCACTATTATATATATTATTTCTCAAAACGAAAGAAATAAAATAAAATAAAATGAAATGAAATGAAATAATTTATTTAAATGAATACATATATATATATATATATATATATTATATGCACAATATAATATTTTCGTTATCTTCCATTTTTATCATTTTTTTTTTTTTGAATTTATTAAAAATTGTTTCATTTTAATTTTTTTTTTTTTTTTTTTTTTTTTTTTTTTTCTGTGAGACTACAAAATATTTTTCAAGACATTTATCTTTTTATAATGCTCAATAGATATAAAATCTGGTAAGGACATAAGGTAGTACTCTCCATCAACTTGAAAATAAACATTATATTTTTGTTCTTTAAAAAGTAATTTCCAAGGACCAAATCCTTGATGAACTCTATATGCTCTACCTTTCATCGTGAATTCTAAACCTAGATCTACCCCTGATTGATATATGACAAATTCTAATATTCCATCTCCTACTTGTTGTTTTGTTTTTTTTAATATTTGATATTGTTCTTTCTGATCATTCGTAATATTTTTAGGTAGGATTAATCCAACTTTATGTGTATAATTCCATATATCATTACCGGATGAATAAGAAGGTATATTAATACATATAATACTCATGGCTTTTTTTAATAAAGGATATGATTCATTATGATTGGTAGTGAATATTACACTATTACTATTATTATTACTATTATTATTACTATTACTATTATTATTATTAGTAGTATTATCCATATGTATCATTTTATCTATAATTAAATTTATTGGTGTATTTTTTTTAAAAGATACTTTTTTACATCCTTCAACAGCATATATAAATTTATTACACACTGCACTTTTCTGTCTATGTCTTTCAAATCCTCTACCTATACGTGAGTCTATACCTATGCTAAAATAATTACTCATACATAATTTCATTTCATGTAAATTTTCTTTATTATCATTTAATAATGTTTCTTTTTTTTTTGTTCTAGAATTAATTTTATTAAAATATCCTTCTTCTTTTAATACTACATGGATATTCCAATAATCATGTTTTTCAACTTTCGATTTAAATGTCTGATCAACAATTTTTTTTAAAATATCAAATAAAAAAGAATGATTCAACATTCTATCAATTTTTTTCCATCCAAAAGCTTTTGCGAAATCATTACCAGTACCAAAAGGTATAACACCTATAGCAAATTTATTGTCATTAATATTATAATATTCAGCTTCTTTTAGAACCCAATTGAGAGTTCCATCTCCTCCAGCAACCAAAACGTAGACAAAAATGTCTTTATGACCTAATGTTTTTTTAGTCTCCATTTTTTTATTATTATTATTATTTATATTTTTATTATCATCATCATTACTTTTATTATTATTCAATACATCCTCTCCTTCCATTTCCCTCTTTTCATTCTCACATGTTATCTTATCATTTGTCATACTAACATTTTTAGTGTTAAAAGAACTACCCGAAAAAACATTACTTTCATAATTACTAACATTATTTGTAATATTACTTAGCTTAATAAATCCGGGCTTCTTTCCTTTTTCTCCTTCTAAAATGTTGTATATAAAAAAGTGACATTTATGAGGCTTGTGAAATATTATCTCATTAACTCCAAACTGAACAAAAAAATTATAAATAAAAAAAAATATATATATATGTATATGCACATATATATATATATATATATATATATATATTATATAGCATGAGTGGGAATGACAAGAGCTCATTCAAACATACATCCTAATTATATAAATACATATCCATTTTTCTTATTCCTTCTTACTTCTGTAAATATCGAGGCTTTGTTTCCCCCAGAAGTTGGATTAACAAACAAAAAAATGTACTTCATCTTTTAGTTTTATTCACATAATAAAAACAAAATGTATACATATATATATATATATATATTAATAATATATACACACATATGTATTGTATATATATATATATATATGTATATGTTCTTATTTCATAAATAACAATTATTCATAAAGAAAACCAAGTGGTGCATTTTGGTTACTTCATCGTTAAAACAACTGGAAAAAAAAAAAAACGAAAAAAATGTCTCTTTAAAGTTTTTAAAAATATACTAAATAGATATATAAGTATATATATAATGATATATTTATATAATCTATATATTTTTAGTTTTTTAAATATTAAAAATTTTGTTATCTTTTATTATATTTAAAAAAAAAAAAAAAAAAAAAAAAATTCCATTCTTTTACAACATATATATATTATATATATATATAATCTAAACAAAAAACAAACAAAAAAAAAGAAAAAAGGAAAAAAAAAAAAAAATTTATAAATATATATAATATATATATATTTCTTATTATTTATAAAAATGTCATTTTTTTTAATTTATATATGGGGAAATAAAAAAAAAAAAAAAAATTATAATAATAAAATAAATATTTTTAGACAATATTTGAAATTTCTTTTTTAAAAAATAAAATAAATATAAATATAAAAATAAATAAATGTAAATAAAATATAAATAAATATAATTTATATATATATATATATATAATATATATATTATACTATATATATTATATATATATTACTACATATATAATATATATTATATATATATCCATTTGTTTATTTATTTACCTATTGCATATTTTTAAAGTGTTCCATGTATATATTATACATATAACTTGAAGAACAAAATAAAAAAAAATAAAATAAAAAAAACATTGAAAATAAAACAGTATATAATATATATATATATATATACCTTTATTTATATTTGATCAACATAAAATAAAAAAAAAAGTTTATGTATTTATATATTTGTTTATGCATATATATATATAATATTATTTATGTATAATTTAAAAAAATAAATAAAAAAATAAAATTATTTATATATGTTGACAAAATATTATTAAATTTATATATTTTAATATTATTTATTCTTTTATTTTTAATTATTAAGAAATGCATCATAATCATTCAAATGACATTTATATTGTAAAATTAAATAATACATAAATATGTATATATATATATATATATATATATATATATATATCATATATATATATTTTTTATTTTATACTTTGATTTCTCCGTTGTCATATATATGCAGGAGATGATTCAAACTTTCCTCCTGGATGTTTGCTAAGAGAAAGGGTATAAGAAACATCACTATTTGATTCATTATTATTATTATTATTATTATTATTATGTTTATTTTTTGAATAATTAAATTCTTCATATGCCCCAGTACATGTATCTGTCACATTTAAAAATGTATACTTTGTAGTATCTCTAACAGGCTTCTTCATATAATTTTTGAGTTCCTTATAATCCTTTTCCATTTCATTATTATAAATATATAATAAAAATAATGACATGATAAAAAGAAAAATTAATAAAAATAAAAAAATGGTAGTATCACAAAATATCCAAAACACACATGGAAAAATTGTTAATATAATTGAAGAAGTCGAAGAACTCACAGCAATTCTCCACATAAGGTTCTAAAAATTAAATATAAAAAAATAATCGAAACATATCATATATATATATGTAATATATTTATGTGTATTTGATCTATATTTTATGTGTGTGTTATATTTTTTTTTTTTATTTATTTTTTTTTTTTTTTACGTTTGATGTTCCTATCAATATATAATAAATTTCTGTACATAGAATCATATATGTAATTATTCTAAAAAACCACAAAGATGTTATATTTCCATAATTCTTGTTTATAAAATGTTTAGTCTTATTAATCATCATTCTATTTTCTTCTGATAGTAAAACTATATTCCGTTTAAATATATTCACGCCTTCAATTTCAAAAATGCTATTCAATAGTCTAGATGTTTGTATCCCTATGACAGTTGCATGTGTAGAGGCATTTCCATAAAACGAAACTCTTATGTCCCCTACCTAAAAATTGGAAAAAGAGGAAAATTAAAATGTAAAGAAACTTAAAAATTATATGAATAAATATATATATATATATATATGTATATATTTTCCCCACTTCCATTTTATGTATATATTTACCTGA